>NC_142873.1:88649924-88952954 GCF_051225735.1 Oryctolagus cuniculus
GTTGTTGTTGGCTTTTAGGGATTTAACCAGTAGAAAGATCTCTCTGTATCTTCCCCTCTTCATCTGTCACTATTGACTTTGAAATGAATAAATCTTTTAAAAAAAGGAATGTAACCTCAAGTCATGGTTCAGACTCTCATGGCATTCATCACTGCTTCATGGTGAGATAAAGAAAGTTTATATTAAACCACAGAAGAGTTAAAATTCTAGGATAGCCTTTTGTTGGGAAATACTTCAAAGTAACACATTTGAATTTAAGCTACCTGAATATCCAACTCACTCTATTGATGCCTTTTTAACATTATTTTCCAATGAATGGTTGGCCTGAGGAAAAACAACAACAATGAAAAAAGATAAACAAAGAGAAAGCACATGAGCGATGCATAAAAAATTCTTCAAAAGAATAGAGAAATGGTAAAATCCCATAAAAATATTTTGTCATAAAGGACTTAAAATTATTAAAAACTTTTCCCAGAGAATTCAAAGATAATTCTTATTTTTTGTCATATTCTACTAATGTAACTTAGAATTCTATTTCCTTTGTATTATTCAGAATTTAGTATTCCCAATCATAGTTGTGACTGAACTACTATTGTTCTTTCTTTGACTCTCTTTACTTGTAGTATTTTTAATTTCTTTTTTTTAAACTTTTATTTAATGAATATAAATTTCCAAAGTACAGCTTATGGATTACAATGGCTTCCCCCCCATAACGTCCCTCCCACCCGCAACCCTCCCCTTTCCCACTCCCTCTCCCCTTCCATTCACATCAAGATTCATTTTTGTTTCTCTTTATATACAGAAGATCAGTTTAGCATACATTAAGTAAAGATTTCAACAGTTTGCTCCCACACAGAAACATAAAGTGAAAAATACTGTTTGAGTACTAGTTATAGCATTAAATCTCAATGTACAGCACACTAAGGACAAAGATCTAACATGAGGAGTAAGTGCACAGTGACTCCTGTTGTTGACTTAACAAATTGACACTTGTGTTTATGGCTTCAGTAACCACCCTAGGCTCTTGTCATGAGCTGCCAAGGCCATGGAAGCCCCCTGAGTTCACTGACTCTGATCATATTTAGACAAGGCCATGGTCAAAGTGGAAGTTCTTTCCTCCCTTCAGAGAAAGGTACCTCCTTCTTTGATGACCCGTTCTTTCCACTGGGATCTCACTCGCGGAGATCTTTCATTTAGGTTTTTTTTTTTTTTTTTTTTTTTTTGGCAGAGTGTCTTGGCTTTCCATGCCTGAAATACTCTCATGGGCATTTCAGCCAGATCCGCATGCCTTAAGGGCTGATTCTGAGGCCAGAGTGCTGTTTAGGATATCTGCCATTCTATGGGTCTGCTGTGTATCTCACTTCCCATGTTGGATCATTCTCTCCCTTTTGTATTCTATCAGCTAGTATTTGCAGACACTATTCTTGTTTCTGTGATCCCTTTGGTTCTTAGTCCTATCATTATGATCAATTGTGAACAGAAATTGATCACTGGGACCAGTGAGATGGCATTGGTACATGCCACCTTGATGGAATTGAATTGGAATCCCCTGGTATGTTTCTAACTCTACCATTTGAGGTAAGTCAGCTTGAGCATGTCCTGAATTGCACATCTTTTCCCTCTCTTATTCCCACTCTTAACTTTTCAGTTAAGTTTCAGCACTTAAGAAGAATTGTGTATTGATTAGAGTATTCAACCAAAAGTATTAAGTAGAATAAACAAAAAAATACTAAGAGGGATAACATATCAAGTTGCTCATCAACAGTCAGGGTGAGGGCTGATCAAGTCACCGTTTAGTCTTCTGAGAAGTATACATCCAAGGTAACTATCAGAAAATACAGAAATTGGATGCTTTCCAGCTTACAAGAGTAAAATATAAGACATGCATTCAGAAGAAATCAACAACACTTGTATATCAAAATAAATATATAGCATTAAACTACTGAAAGTATACCTTGCAAATAAAATGCCAGATCTAATTGTCATATCTATAGATAAAAATTGGATAAAATCACTCATTTAAAGTAAAAACTCTCATTTTGGATCATAAAGTACCCTTGTTGTGATATATAATATTCACCTAAAATTAAAGAATAGCTAGAAGTAAATGATGAGTAAGCAATTTCAAACTCAAAGTCAGAAAGTGCCATTTTGCTAAATTTCTACAAGACCAAGCTACCAAGTGAAAAACACTTACTAATAAAAAGATTTAAATCCACAATTAAAGTTTATTTATAAAGCTTCATAAATTATCACAGCATTAAAATTAAAAATTTTTGGCAAACATTAACAGTAGGCAAAAACACAATAACAGGAGTAGACATAAACCTCTCAGTTCTTGACAAATATACTAGAAATATTAAATAATATAGAGAGTAAATCATTAAAATTATTTTCAATAAAAACTTTACACTTAACAGTTAAATGTAGTCTTTTTCTTTGTCATTGAAAATTATAGACTGACCATAATTTATGCCCCACCAAGTTGATATTTTATATACCACAATCTCAAACTAATATAAAACAGAATCATAAAATAATAATAATCATAGAAAACAAACTTAAATCATATATAAATTAAAATACAAGGAAGTAGGCATTTGGTTCAGCTTTGTTAAACTGCTGCTTGAGACCTCAGTTCAGAGTGCCTAGTTTAAGTCCTGGTTTCTCTGCCTCTGACCCAGTTCCCAGCTAATGCACATGCTGGGAGGCAGTACATAATGACTGAAGTTGTTGGGTACCTGCTACCTGCATGGGAGACCAGGCTCTGAGCTTTGGCCTAGCCCAGTCCTGATTGTTGCAGGCATTTGTGGAGTAAACCAGTAGACAGCAGTTCTCTCTGTATCTCTCTGTCTCTCTCTGTCTCTCTTTCTCTCTGTGTCTTCCTCTGTCTGTCAATTAAAATGAAAATAATGAAATACAAATTAAAAATTAAATTAAAATGCATATATAAAATAAACTTGGGTTAGCAAAATAAGAAATTATGTTGCAAAATATAACTAGAAATATTCATTATAAAACACTATATCAGATATTATAAACATAATTGTGGCTCTGATACTCAAGGAAAAATATATATCACTAAATATTCATGTTAGTGAAGCAGTAAACAAATGATTCTTAAAAGTTCAGTACAATAAAGTCCAATACTAGCATTAAATAAAGGAGAATTAGTAAGTGGAAGTATAATTTAAAGCAATAAGATAGAACAGTATGAATATTTACTATAGAAATAAAATATTCATATAATAAGAAAAGAGAATATCTCTAAATACTATATAAATAATTTTAAAGTTCCCAATGAAATAAATGAACTTTTGAGAAAATACAAATTGCAAACTCTTATGCCAGGCAATTTAGAAAATCTAAAAATCCTGATCAGAATAAAGGAGATGAGAGTGTTGTTATAGCATGCCTCCCTAAAATAACAGCAAGCTGGGCAGCTTCACAGATAAACTCTCTGAAAGCATCAAGGCAGAAGCAAAGCTTTTAGAAGGGAGAGGGAGTGAGAACAGGAGCAAGAGTAAAAGCTAGAGAAAGACTGAGGAGTTTCCAATTTCCTTCTGCGAAACTACCATAACCTTGATCTAAGACCTGACAAACAGCACTGATACACACATGCTACCAACAAATAGCACAGATGACTAATGCTGCAAAAATAGCAAAAACTACATTGGGAAATGGAGTCCAAAAGCAGTTTAGAGGAATCATATATCATGTCCCAGGAATGATTTTCTCTAGGAATGCAAGAATGGCTTAATAATGGGGAATCTTCAAATCTAATTTTGGGTTAAAAAAGAAAAAACAATCCAGATTATGCCCATGGATCCTGAAAAAAACATGCAATAAAGCTTATTATTCTATCTAAATAGAAATATCTTATTATTTCTACTATAAAGTTGTTTAAAATCTACAAAATTTTATTTGTTTAAAAATCTGTAAGATATGAGCAGATACATGGAAATTTTCTTACATACACACACAAACATAAGCAAACATCATTTTTATGGATGAAACACAAGAAAAATTCCCACTAAATTCAATAAAAACATAAAATTCTGAATCTTAAAAGACCAGGAATAAATTTTAGTTTTCAAAGACATCAATTTTTGCGGCAAAAGCATTTGACAAAATCTCACAATTGTTCATGATTAAAGCACTCAACAAGATTAGAGGTGAACTGCCTCACTATGACAAGGAACATCGTCAAAATCCTTACAGCTAATATAATTAGTGCTAAGAAATGGGAATGCTTTCCCTCGATTATGATTAAGATAAAGATATCCACACTCATTTTACCAATGTTGTCTAATATAGTACTAGAAGTTCTAACGAGTGCAATGAAGAAAAGAAAACAAAAGTTATATGGATAGGAAAAGAAAAAATAAAACTGTTCTTCTTTGCATGACTATCTATATGGAAAATCACAAGGAATACACAATCAAAAGCCTGGATAAATTATCAGTGAATTCAACAAGGTCTCAGGATACCAGATGAACAAAGAAAAGTCTATTTCATTTTTACATACTAGCAATGAGCAGGTGGGAACCAAAATCAACACAATACTATATACAATCATTCCAAAGAAAATGAAAGGCTTAGGAATAAACTTAAGAAAATATGTACAAGATTTATATGCTGAAAAGAATAAAGTTTTGAGGAAAGCAATCAGAGAAGGCAGAAATAAATGGAGAAACACACAGTTTCTAAGCCAGGAAAATCTCAACATAGTCAAGATATAAGTTCTCCTCAATTTGGCAATGGATTTAATATGATTTCTATAAAAATCTGAGCAAAGTGTTTGTGGTTATAGATAGGTATTTTTAAGATTTACTTGGAAAGATAAGGTAACTAAAAATATTTTGTAACATTGGAGAAATCAGATTATCACATAGCTACGTTAATTAAGGTGATGTCCTATTGACAGAGGACAAATAAACAGATCAGAGAAACAAAAGAGAGAACCCAGAATGGATCCATACAAATATGATCAACTGATTTTGAATGAAGTTGCAAAATTATCTGAATGGAGATCAGGTAGCCTCTCAGTAGAGCTTTCAGTAGAGTTTGACCTCCGTACAAAAACAAAACAAAACAAACAAAAAAAACCCTTCAACTACACATAAACATAAAATTTCTTCTTCTTTTTTTTTTTAGATTTATTTACTTATTGGAAAGTCAGAGTTACAAAGAGAGGAGAGAGAGAGAGAGAGAGAGAGAGAGAGAGATCTTCTATCCGATGGTTCACTCCCCAAATGGCTGCAACGGCTGGAGCTGTGCCGATCCGAAGCTAGGAGCCAGGAGTTTCCTCCAGGACTCCCAAGTGAGTGCAGGGGCTCAAGGACTTGAGCCATTCTCCATTGCTATCCCAGGCTATAGCAGAGAGCGGGATCGGAAGTGGAGCAGCTGGGTCTCAAACTGGTACCCATATGGGATGCTGGTGCTTCAGGCCAGGGCTTTAACCTGCTGCACCCCAGTGCCAGCCCCAAAGGACTTATTCTTCTTATACAACTTCATTTCAAAATTAGTCACAGACATAAATATAAAACATAAAGTTAATGAAATTTTCAGAAAATATAGAAAAAGAATCTTCAGAATCCTGAGATGACATTAAAGACATTAAGTATAAAAGGTAAGTTAATAAATTAGTTCATCAAAATTGAGATTTTTTTGCTATGGGAAATATCCTGTGAAGGGAATGAAAAGATTATCCACAGATCATAAGAAAGCATTTGTGAGGTAGTGTGGCATGCTATTTCACTGTGATTTTGAATTGCATTTGATTTGCATTATGGATTTGATTAGCAAAGTTGAGCATTTTTTTTTTTATGTACCAATCAGATATTTGTATGTCTTCTTTTGAGAAATGTCTGTTAAGGTCCTTTCTCTGTTCTTAAAGTTTATTTGTTTTCTTGCTATTGAGTTCCTTATGTATTTTATATTAACTCCTTATCAGATGTATGATTTATAAATGTTTCCTTCTATTCCTTAGATTGTCTTTTTATTTCTACTGTTTTCTTTGCATGCAGAAGATGTTTGGTTTGATACAGTCCCTTAAGGAGATGAAATCATTATCTCAAATATATATCTGCACTCATGTTAGCATATGAGTGCACATATTCATTATGTCATTATTCTCAATAAACAAGATATGGAGTCAGCTTAAGTATAGTCTAGCTCAAATAAATGCTATATATATATATATATACACACACAAATGGAATATTTTTCAGTCTTAAGAAGGAAAAAGAGAAGATAACCCTCTCAATTTTAAAAACATGGAAGAACTTACAAGCAATAGGGTAAATGAAATAAGCCAGGAACAGAAAGGCAAATATTGCATGCTGTCACTATTATATAGAATATTTAAAAGTTTATATGGAATATTTAAAAGTAGAGGGTACAATAGTTTCTATAATTTGGTAATGGGAGTAATGGAGAGATTTGAATAAAAGGGTACAAACTTTAAGTTGTGCAGGTGAATAGGTTTTGGACATCTAATATATAGCATGGTGATTGTAGTTCCTAAATGATACTGTATTTTATACTTGAAATTTTCTGAGAGTAGATCTTAAAAATTTTCACCACAAAATAACAATTGTGAGGTAATGTCTATACTAATTAGTTTTCTAATGTTAATCATCTTGCAATGTACATATACGTCAAAGCATCACACATACCTCAAATACATACAATTTTTATTTGTCAATCATATCTCAGTAAAAAAGGCAAGCATTCATAATATATAAAAAGAATGCTCAAAGCACAACGATGAATAAAGGAAATTCAAAGTAATAACAAAATGATGAAAAACTATGAAGATAATTTTGCTGAAGAGGATATAGAAATGACATAAATACATAAAAAGATGCCAAACATCGTTAACCCTAAAGGAAATGAAAATTAAAAAGGGCCCAATGCACAAAAAGGGAACAGTAAGATATTGCTTCAGACCTACCAGAATGGCTAAAATAAAGATAGTGATCGGAGTTGGCGCTATGGCATAGTGGGTAAAGCCATTGCCTGCAGTGTTGGTATCCCAAATGGGAGCTATTTCAAGTCCTGGCTGCTCCTCTTCCAATCCAGCTCTCTGCGATTGCCAGGGAAAAGAGTAAAAGATCCTTGGGCCCTTGCCCCCATGTGGGAGACCAGGAGGAAGCTCCTGGCTCCTGGCTTCAATCGGTGCAGCTCCTGCAGTTGTGGCCATCTAGGGAGTGAACCAGTGGATCAAAGACCTCACTCTCTCTGCATCTGCCTCTCTGTAATTCTGCCTTTCTAATAAATAAATAAATCTTTGAAAGAAAGATAGTGATAATGACAAATGCTGGTGTGAGATGGGTCACTCACACATTGCAGGTGGCATGCAAAATGATATAGCTATTTTGTGATCATAGATAACAGTTTCTTATACAACTAGATGTGTGCTCACCATCTGACTCAATATTTTTCATTTGAAAATTCACTCCTAGAATTGTGTTCATGCAAAACCTTAGATGCAGTTGCTCATATCAGCTTAACAACTCCAGGTTGGAAACAAGTCAGATGTCCTCCAGTATGTGAATGAATGAACAAATACCCATGTAATGGAATACTACTGGCAATACAAAGGCACAAGCTATTGACACAAATGAGAACTTAGAAAAATCTCAAGGGGATTACTCTGAGAGGAAAAAAGATGGAAAACTGTATGGCCCCATTAGATTAACATTTTTGAAATGAAAAAGTTTTCCAGAAAAGCAGAAAGGGAGAGGCTGTAAATATAAAAGGTTGACAGAGGTATCCTTGTGATGAAATTATTCTGTCTCCTGACTGCAGTGGTGCTCACAGGAGTCCTTACATGATATAGAGCACATTGGCAAGAGAATCAAAACAGGTTACATCTGAATAGGGTGGGCAAATTTCACTGTGACAGTTTCCGAATTGTGATATTATATTTCAGTTATACAAAATGCTACCAGTGAGAGAATAAGAGTGAAAAATATAGGGAATTTCTTTGTATTTCTTACTACATGTGAATGACAAAAGCTCAAAATTAAAAAAAAAATGAATTTCAAACTGATTTAAAAAAAAACATAAAAAATTGAAAGAAAATACCAAACTGAAAAAATATAAAGTTATAAAGACAGGCTCATTGCACTTATAAATTTTTAAAAATGAGCCAATATTATAGACAAATAATTCACAGAAAGGGAAACACAAAAAATTTTAAATATGTGAAAACATACTTATATTTGTTCATAATTAACCATAATCAAACCACATTGAGACAGCTTTTTGAGCTATCATATTTGTAAGGATCAAAAGGTTTGACAACACAGGCAGGTGCTGTGGTGCAGCTGGTTAAGTTGCCACATGGCATGCCCTCATGCTGTATCAGAGTGCATATTTTGATTCCTGGATGCCCTGCACTTCAGATCCATGTGCCTGGGAGACCGCAGATGATGCGTCAAGTATCTGGGTTCCTGTCATCCACATGGGAGACCCAGATGGAGTTCCTGGTTCCTGATTCTGGCCTGGACCAATCTCAGCTGCTGCTGGCATTTGGGGAGTAAACCAGCTCTCTATCTCTCATTCTCTCTGTGTCTTTCAAATCAATGTTTGATAATAAATGGCATTAGCTGAGGGTGAGGAAAAAAGTGTTGTTGTGTACTCTTGGTGGGAATAGCAATGTATGAATCTCCTTGAAGGCTGTTTGGCAATATTAATAAATTTAGAAACTCATGTGTCAATTGACATGAGTTTGCTTCTAGCAATTTGTTTAACAGTTTTACCAGCTCATGCATAAAGTATATTATGTATAAGAATTGTGTAGAACAAGAAAGGACTGGAAACTGTATAAATGCTTAATAAAGTAGAGTGATTCAATACACTTTGGCCCAAAAATGTACTAAAATATACTATTAGCAAAAATGAATAGCTCCTGCTTCTCTGATTTGGAGTAATTTACAAATTGTAGTGTTAAGGGAATTTTGTAAAATGATCAATCATGTGTATAACACATCCTCAATGATATAAAATTAAAAGATGTGTACATGCACATATATACGTATGTACAAACACACATGTACTTGCAAGCACACATTTCTGGAGAATTCCTAAGATGTGCAATAGTGTCAGTGGGGGTCTCATTTGGAAAAGCTACCTCTATTCTCTTTACAATCAGTTGAGTTGTCCTACTTAAAATGGCTAATATTGGGACAAGGAGGTTTAAGTGGATACTTTTGATGCTGGCATATTATATCAGAGTGTGATTCAAGTCCTAGAATCCCATTTCCTATGCAGTTTACTGATAATATGTCTAGGAAGCACTAGGTGATGGTCCAAACACTTGAGATCCTTAGATGGAGTTCCACATTCATGGGTTCTGATCTACCCAATGCTGGCTGTGTGGGTAACTGGGGAATGACCTGCAGATGGAAAATCTCTTTCTCTCTGTTTCTGCTTTCTCTGTGTCACTCTGTATTTCAAGTAAAAATAAATATTTTTAAAATGGTTCATATTACATTTACCTTCATTAATTATGTGTCCCCCTCCAAGCCTAACATTTGCTTAGCACATTGCAATAGCTAAATAAATACATCTTCAGTTGAACTGAACAATATTTCTATGCTATACATGCTCAAGAAATAGCTTTTAACATGGCAGTCATTAATTAGTTATATGTATAGGAAACTACTTATAAACTTTTACTAATACATGACAGATTTGAGATGCAAACGTTTTTCAAATTATAAAGTTTTTATAATTTTTATAAAGATCAATATTTCAAGTACCAAGTCACTTGTGTCTACAACAATTGCACTCCTTACATGAAGTTTATGTTCAGACATTTTGTTACATTCTCCCATTTGGTTTCCAATTGTCATTTATTATGTCTTCCACCCTCTGTCTGGTTTTTTCCTTGCCTCTTACATATTAATGGCCTCCCATACACTTTATTAGCATATTTATAATTTGTTCTTTTTCTTTCTGCTTTGCTTTTACCAAAACACTAACTTAAAAATATAAAATTAAGCTAGTTTGCTTTGTGTCCTTTGAATATTCCTTTGAAATCTATTTAGAAAATGAATGTTACAGATCTTCCCTTCCCACCCCCACTCCCATCCACCTTTTTATAGAGCAACAATTCCTTTCCCAGCCCAAGAATTATTCGCTCAGACCAGCAGTTTGTCATAAAATATTCTACATGACATCCATGCTTTGTCCTAGCTCTTCTATTTCCTGCAGACTCTTAAAGATCTTTTTTTAATATCCTTATTCTCAAATCCATCAATTTCCGTGTTATAAGGAGAGAAGGCCTTTGCAATTACTCTATGTAATACTTTCCTGACTTCTTTTTTAAGGATCTCATCCTGTATTCTTCATTTCATGTATTCTTTTGAAAAGTTAGCCTTTTTCACTCAGCCTGTTTCATAGTGTTATTTATACTTCTGTTTCCACTTTTTGAACCTTTTACCTTTTCCTTTAATTCTTTAAAAACTTGCGTAGATCGCTCAAAACCAGAATAATGTTAAGTTCAGAGAGATTATTTTTTCCTGCTTTTGATCAATTGTTTATGGTCTATTAATTACTTTGTGTATTTATCTATTTAATTTCTTACTTTGGAAATAGTCCTATTAAAAAAAGCCTCTAATCATTTGCAGGTTTCTTTAAGTGTGATCTGGATGTATCTCCATTTTTGTCTTTTCAGCTCAATGCTTCAGTCTTCCGGAGTACTCTAGGAGATTTCTAGAATTTTTTTGATCCTTCTTTTCTTTTTGGTTTTTGTTCTTTGAGTTTTCAGGAATTTATTTAACATTTTCTCATTGTGTATTTTCTATTGCTTTAGAAATCATCTGTTCAGAGGTGATCTCTCAAATTTCTGTATTGTACAGTAGCTGATTGAGAGGTCTGGCTGATTTGTTGGCCATGATACTAGATAATAAGTAACCTTAATATGCATTGGTTTACAACAAGCATTCATGTTATCATCGTGTGTCTACATATCAGAGGAGATACTTCTGTTGGGGGTTTCACACTGGCTAACTCTGGCCTTCTCCATTGAGATTGGCTTTGGGCATCCTTGTTCTCCTTGTGTTAACAGTTACCTGGCGTGTTATGATAGTAAGTCACAGAAGACCATATAGGCATGTTGTAGGCCCTCTAGTTTTTCACTGCTAAAGCAAGTCACTCTGTTTCTTTTCCTCCACTGCATGAGGCAGAGTGAAAAAATTGAGAACACATTGCAATCTACCACAGCTCTGTATGCAGGCCCTTTCGGATTACCTATGTGTAAGAACCCACTTCTTCCTCTTCAATTAAGTCTCAGTTTGGTTTTCCATGGTTTGATTACTTAGGTACTTTTATTAATGTAAAGACATGAAAAATATCTCTGGTTTAGAGAAGTCATCAAACTCTTACTGAGCAGAAGTGGTGAGCACTCCTTGCCCAGAGGCTGAGTTAGTTCTTTGTATATCTGGAAGTATGAAGCTCTATTTTTTTAACAAGAGCTCTAATCCATTTTCCTTCTTGGCCCTTGCTTTACCCTTTGGGAGGATCTTCCTTTCCTGTTGTCCTCTGTGGCTCCATCTGTGGTGCACATTGAGGAACATGTCTTCCCTAAGAATCTCACATATGTAACAAACCACTTCCTGTAAGCATGGGTTTATGATCTAGTGGATTATTTTTAGAAAGTACATTATCCCCCAAAATGTGGTAGGCTTTCAACATAATTGCTTTTTGGTCATTTCCAAATGTGAGTAAACACAGCCAAAGAGGTTGGGTAAATGGAATTTCTAAGCTTGAGAACTCTGATCTTTTATTTACAGATCTCAGTGCTCTGCCCATCCAAATAAATTTCAGCTTGCTGCCTGCTGCAATAAGAACGTCTGAAATCATGCCCTGTCTTTGCCAGCAAGCTAGCAACTTCTGTGTGGTGTAGCACCCATCATATTTATTGCAAAGACTGGAATTTGCAGACACTTCTTTTAACCATTTCAATTTGGGGACTAAACACTTGGTCTTTCCAACCCTGAAAGTTTTAAAATTACCAGATTCTCAATTCAACTGAATTTGTATTACATAGGTACAGTGCCCCCCATTAGCAAAGACGCATGCCTTTGCATGTCCATTTTCAGACTAGCTGGACAGTTCTACCTTCAATTCATCCTTCTTTTAGGATTTTGTTGACAATTACTACCAATATTCTGCATGTATTTTATCTCTTCTCCTAATACCACATGTATTATTTGTCAGCATATGCTTGGCCTCCCAATGTATTCAGCTGACACATTGACTAAATATTTTATGCATAAAATAAGATCATGAGATTGTCAGCTTTAGTAGCTGAGTCATTATTTTGTACCGCCTTACTTCTGCCTCCAACTCAGCGCCACATTTTAGTTTCTGTTACTTGAAGCACTTCATTTTCAGGAATTAAGTCAGTTGATTTAAGCTTTAAATGCATATAACCATGAAAAGAAATGTAGTCAGAATGACAATGGCTTAGTCAAGACAACATTTTATTTCATTTTCATGTCACTGTGAGATTTGAAGATAAGCCATTCAAGGGCTGCTCTAGTGGCATCAGGATGTTACAAGTGACCCTGTCTATTTTCCTTCTGCTACTCCAGTTTTTAACATGATTCGTCCTTCTTTCAGTTACCCTGTAGTGTAAAAGGGCTACTGTAGTTCCACTCTCCACTTCTGTGATAGACAAGGTGGGGAAGAATAAGTGTATACCCCCATTTTGAGTTAGTTAGATCTTTTTAAACAGCCTTCCCAGAAGACTGTCATATAACAGTATGTTTATTGCTCACTGGCCTGGATGTAGACACATAATCTCATCTTGCTACAAAACATGATGGAAAGTATAGTATTTTCTTTGTAGAATAAGTACAATTGAGATTTGGTTAATAAAAAAAGAGATCATAGATTTTGGGATTCTACAGTTAATAGTTCTACCACAGAAGTGAATTTATTCTTTTCCTTGAGACTTTTATTTTCATTTTTTAAAACATTTTCAGTTACACTTTGACATCTTGAAAGGACAGAAAATATTTCCCCTTCTTTATCATCCTCATATCATAATTTAAGTCATCCTCATTATAACAGCAATTTACTCATTCTCTATATACGTATGCCACATTGCCAACCTTTGTGAAAATTAATTTCAGTCATTATTCTCATCCTATTAAAAAAGACAGAATCTTTCTTTTTATATAGCACAACAATAATTTTTCCACATAGATCTTGTCAACCTGACTGGTCCATTTCCTTTTCTTTTAAGCACACTGCAGCCTGGCATTCTGTTTCTCTAAATAGATTTAAAAAAATTGGAAATGACCGTAGAGATCATCTAATTTAATCCTCTTATTTTTCAGATGAGGATGCTGAGTCCTGGAGAGAGTATCCTGAGCCACTCATGTCACACAGCAAGAAATTAATAAACAATCTTTATGTCTGTGCTGTTAGATTTATTTGCAATTAAGTGTATCATGTATTATATTTTATTCCCTTTTTCCCGAAATTCCTTTCTACCTGTTTTAGCTATTCAATTAAAATCCCTTTTCAATCTTTCTTTTATGAGCCACATTGGTCATGACTCTCTCCCCAAATATTTCCTTTCCAAATCTCTCTTACAGATGAGAATAGAGTATATAATATAAATAAACCTTATATCCACTCACTAAGGAAATCACACATATTATTATATGTCTTCCATATCAAATCTCATGTATCTTTCAACATTTACATTTATGAGATTGGCAGCCCTCTTCCCTTTATGAATTTGTTTTCCTCCATTTTGTCTGGTAATAAATAGCCCTGAACCAATTATCACCCACGCAAAAGTAAATTCACCTCTTGTTCCTTCTTCTAAAGTGAATCCTACTGCCCCTCTGGGCACCTTTTCTCCCTAGTCCATTCATTCTGTTTGCTGATTAGGTTAATAGCATTTACAGAGTACCCTTGACATTCAAGGTAGCAAGAAATCTGTCTTTGTCTTAAAGTGGGAGCATGCAACGCAAATAACATTAAAACATATACATTTCTTGACCCTGGGAGGCTCCCTTTTAACTCCCAGATCTCTTTTTCTCCTGCGATTTTCCTCCTGCTGCTCCTCTTTATCACCAGAATGCAGCAAGGCTTCAGCAACCATCAAATGATCTTTGCATTGTGATGAAGTCCTACTCTTCACTGCTTTCTTCTCTATCAGTGTTTCATTTGCAGTGGATAAACAACTTGTGTTGATTGCTTGCTTGGGAGAAGTTTGGATTTGTTGGGCACAGACGAGGTGCATTCAACACTTGGCACATTTATACTGAAGGCATTTAACTGGTAATGTGGTAATTGCAGTTTTCTTATTGTTTTTTTTTTGTATTAAATTCTGTATGGCCAACTGCAGCTAACTCTTTCTAAATTGCACTATTGCTTTCCACAACAGAGATAATCATGAATTCAGGGACTAATATAATGGTTAGCACCCAAAAAATCAATGTTGTTCTTATCTTTACCTAATGATCTTCACCATATTTCTGCTTCGTGTGTGTAGCTGGCATGAACTAAGTTAAGCAAACTGTAGATACTGATATGACTACTTAACTACTATACAGTGAATTACTACTAAAGCAATAAAAATAAATGGATGTAAATTCTCCTTTGTTGATGTACAAACAAGGGAACTCTTGCACACTCCTGGTGGGAATCATTGTGGAAAACAGTATGGAGGTTCCTCGAAAAATAAAATTAGATCTACCATATAACCTAGCAATCCCACTAATGTGTGGGTATATATCCAAGGGAAATGAAATCAGTCAGTTGAATAGACATCTGCACCCCTGTGTTTATTGCAGTGCTATTCACAATAGCCAGGAAATAGAAATATCACAAGTGTCCATCCATTGATGGATGAATGAAAAAAATAGTAACATATACACTATGGAATACCACACAGACATTAAAGAGATAATGAATGTCCACAAGGTTATAGCTAGTTGGAAGGACAAATTCTGGGTTTCTGTTAAACAGTGGGGTGATGATAGATAATGTTATTGTGGTATAGATTTCTCTGTTAAAAAACAGTACTTTATACTTTGTATGTCTATATGGGTGCAAACTGTTGAAATCTTCACTCAGTATAGAGTTGATCTTCTGTATATAAAGATAATTAAAAATGAATCTTTTTTTAAAGATTTATTTTTGAAAGACAGAGTTGCAGAAAGAAGTAGAGACAGAGAGAGAGGCCTTCCATCCCTGGTTCACTCCTTAGATGGCTGCAATGGCCGGAGCTGTGCCGATCCAAAGCCAGGAGCCAGGAGTTTCTTCCAGGTCTCCCACATGGGTGCAGGGCCCCAAGCACTTGGGCCATCTTCTACTGCTTTCCCAGGCCATAGCAGAGAGCAGGATAGAGGAGCAGCCAGGACTAGAACCAGTGCCCATATGGGATGCCGGCACTTCAGGTCAGGGCTTTAACCTGCTGTGTCACAGCGCCGGCCACAATTAAAAATGAATCTTAATAAAGAATGGGATGGAAACTTATATGCCAAAACCCGGGATCAAACCAGGGACCTTTAGATCTTCAGTCTAACACTCTCCCAACTGAGCTATTTCGGCTCCCTAGTTCCGCTCTCTCTGGGATGGGAGAGGGAGTAGCAGATGGGATGGTTTGTGGGTGGGAGGATGGATATGGGGGGAAGGACCGTTAAAATTGAAAAGTTGTACTTTTTTTTTTGACAGGCAGAGTTAGACAGTGAGAGAGAGAGAGACAGAGGGAAAGGTCTTCCTTCCGTTGGTTCACCCCCTAAATGGCCGCTAGGGCGGGCACACTGTGCTGATTCGAAGCCAGGAGCCAGGTGCTTTCTCCTGGTCTCCCATGCGGGTGCAGGGCTCAAGGACTTGGGCCATCTTCCACTGCACTCCTGGGCCACAGCAGAGAGCTGGACTGGAAGAGGAGCAACCGTGACAGAACCAGCGCCCCAACCGGGACTAGAACCTGGAGTACCGGGGCAGCAGGCGGAGGATTGGCCAAGTGAGTCATGGCACCGGCCCCCAAAAGTTGTACTTTTGAAATTTATATTTATTAAATAAAAGTTTTCTATTAAAAATAATTAGTTTTCTTTTTGTTTTTTAGAATTTTTGTATTTCTTTTTTTAACTTTTATTTAATAAATATAATTTTCTAAAGTACAGATTTTCGATTATAGTGGCTCCCCCCCATAACTTCCCTCCCACCCGCAACCTTCCCATCTCCTACTCCCTCTCCCATTCCATTCACATCAAGATTCATTTTTAATTATCTTTATATACAGAAGATCAATTTAGTATATATTAAGGAAAGATTTCAACAGTTTGCACCCACACAGAAACACAAAGTGAAAAGTACTGTTTGAGTAGTAGTTATAGCATTAATTCACATTGTACAACACATTAAGGACAGAGATCCTACATGGGGAGTAAGTGTACAGTGACTCCTGTTGTTGACTTAACAATTGACACTCTTGTTCATGGCGTCAGTAATCACCCTAGGCTCTAGTCATGAGTTGCCAAGGCTATGGAAGCCTTTTGAGTTCGCCGACTTCAATCTTATTTAGACAAGGTCATAGTCAAAGTGGAAAATCTTTACTTAGTATATACTAAGTTGATTTTCTGTATATAAAGATAATTGAAAACAAATCATGATGGGGGCTGGCACCGGGTCTCACTTAACTAATCCTCCGCCTGTGGCATTGGCATCCCATATGGGCGCCCGGTTCTAGTCCCGGTTGCTCGTCTTCCAGTCCAGCTCTCTGCTGTGGCCTGGGAAGGCAGTGGAAGATGGCCCAAGTGCTTGGGCCTCTGCGTCCACATGGGAGATCAGAAAGAAGCACCTGCTCCTGGCTTCGGATCGGTGCAGCGCCGGCCGTAGCGGCCATTTGGGGGATGAACCAACAGAAAGAGGATCTTTCTCTCTGTCTCTCTCTCTCTCACTGTCTAACTCTGCCTGTCAAATAAATAAAAAAATAAAAAAAATAAAATGAATCATGATGAAAAATGGGATGGGAGAGGGAATGGGAGATGGGGTGGTTGTGGGTGGGAGGGAGGTTATGGGGGGAAAAGCTGCTATAATTCAAAAGTTGTACTTTGGAAATTTATTTATTAAATAAAAGGTGAAGCGAAAAAAATAAATTTAAAAAACATAAAAAATGTCCAATGACAGAAGCAGCAGATACATCGTTTGAACATTACACAATGGGTATGGAAACACCACAATCTGCCCCATAAATATGTACAATTTTTACAAAAAAATTGTACAAAACTTTTCTTCATTGACTTAGAACAGATAAGTAGCATGGCTTTATTCTTGGAAATTACATCTCAATCATAGAGAATTGCACCGACTTTTCAATGTGCTATCGTTAGACAGAAGAGGCAAGGGGTTTGGCATTAAGACACATTTGAGTTTCTATTTGACTCTACCAGTAACTGTTATGTAAAATTGGTCAAGTTCCTTGAATTCTGTGGAGTTTAGTGTCTTTTGGGGAAGAATTGGGAATCTCATACCTATACATTGGAATAATATGAGTATTAAATTGGAATAACCATATCGCACTTGCCTATTGAAGGATACAGGTGCCATAAAGTTTTGTTCTCTTTTTCCCCTTTTTATGGCACTCCCTAAATAGTATTAGATCAGTTGAATTTATTAGATACAATTCTTGAAGGTTTCATATGTGTTCATGTCTTCTGTGTTTTTCCAGTATGTATCTATAAAAAAATCTTACTAATTATTTTTCAATTGTATTCTTAAGGAACTATAAATAATATAAGTATATTCTTACCTTTTTTTTACACAAGGGTGTCAATAAAGGAGAAGATAAACTACCACTTGGATAAATAAAACATAGATTTAAGCCTAAATTAAACTTATTGCTTTGCTTACTTGGTTCCTTGAAAGTCTAAAGTAAAATATACTGCTTCCTGGTGGTAAAGAATTGATGTGATTTTGTTTTGAATAAGCTTTAAGAGAAAAAAGCCATATTTCTTCAGGATTTTCTCATCTTATCTATATGAAATGGCAACTGATTTAGGTAACAGCACTTCAGGAACTGGTCTTGTAAACTTAGCTCTAAGAAACAAAATGCCAGTGGGATAAAAAAATAAAAAAAAATAAAAACCTCCTCTAAAGAAAAAAAAAATAGTCTACTTCATGTTGATTCTGAAAACTGTGCTGCTGCAGCTGTGAGAGAATTTTCGGTGTACTCTTGGGGTTCATTCTCTGTTCTGGCATGAACCTGGGTCTTCATGTGCTATTTTCCCTTTGAAGGATGATTTTTCACCCTCCTTTTTTCTTGGGTAGCTGTTATCTGCCTTTGGTCACAGTCGCAGATCATATGCCTGTCAAGGAAACCCAAAAGGCCTCCCTACCTCTTCAGAGTTATCTGTTTACAGCATCACCCCAACTCACGTATTTTTCAAACCAAGGCCTGTGGTGCTATTTGCAGATTCTAGTGCAAAATGAATGTTCTTGGTCCAGCTTGTAGCAGGGAAAGCACATAGTGTATTGGTGATCACCAAGAAATTACAGTCCTCTTCCTGGGACCTGATTGTTGGAGGATGTTTGTGAAGAATTCACTAAGTAGCCTGCCAAAATGGCTATGACACAGCCAGCCCAAGACAGGAAGCCCAGGACTGTGGCTTCCACCTACACCCGTTTGCCCTGCAAGACACCACTGAGTGTGCGCCCGGTGGAGGTTGTGGTGGAACACAGGATGCTGTCTACCCCTGAGATATGGGTGCCACCCGCCGGTAGGCAGTAGTGGTTGCAGTAGGGTTGGGAAGGCCAGGCTGGGTCGACCAGGCAGGGTCTGGATACCAGGATATAGGGAGCATGTAAATGAGTACCCTCCTGAAAAGGTGGGGGAAGCTGTGCAAGGCAAGACAACACCTGGCACCAGGCTCCCAGCCCCTGAGACAAGCTCCACAATCTCACTGGATTTCATATGAAGACACAAATTTAAAGTTTCTGAACATTTCAGGAAGACAACCACAAGATGATAAAGTTCATGAAATTGACTCTTCTGAGCATGTGGCTCTGTGTGACTGTATTGGTTAAGTGCCTGTTTGTAATGGATCCCAGATTATTTTTATTCCATTTAAATTGTATCCTAAACTGTAAACTGTGTGAGGACAGGGACAATATCTACATAAAACACTTAGTAAGTATCTGTTGAATGAGTAAATGAGTAAATGAGTGGAATGATAAAGCATTCCAATATTTTGGGGCATGACCTTCATCTTCACAGATGTCCTTTGCAACACACTGCATGCACGGCTCCCCTTTTTCCTTATATCGGTTACTTTCACTTCTGCTCCTCTCTTTAGAACTCCCATGATCTTCTTCATACACTTGTCATCCTTTCTCAGCACAACTTGAAAACACTTATAATGGTTTTCTTAGCTTCCAGGGTTATATTCTGAGCTATAGCTTTGTAATCACATAACTTATTCTGCTGAGAAATTTCTGTGGGCCACCACTGTCTAAGGGCTAAAACCCTGACTTCTGTTATTGCTGTTATTACAAATCAATTTTTGGAGAGCCGCTTTGTGTTAAATTCAATAAACATTTTAGTCTACTAATTCAACATTTAATAGTAAGGTTTTTATGTCTCAAGATCTACAACAATACTTCAGAAAATTCATAGAAAATGAGATTGAAAAACACATAAACTGTACTTTAGTGCAAAAGGTTTTGAAATGCATACTTAGTTCTTCCATAATGTGCATTTACACAAACTTTTCCATAATGCACATTTTCCATGACAATAGTCATTCATACAATTTCCAAAAGTTTTGCACTAACACATATAAATAAAATAACAAAAAAAGAGTGTCATGTTCCCTCCCTAGAGAAGTGCATAATCTAATAAGAAAGGGAGATAAATAAACATAAAATTGGATGTGTTGTTATAAGCACTGTAGTAAACACATGGAAAAAAATGTCTTTGACAGCTTATATATTTCTGGATTTAGGAAAATTGTGAATTTGAGGAAATTCAGAACTGTAAACTCTCATTTTATAAAGAATTAGTTATCAGAAAACAGATAAGACCATGGGGTAACTTAGAAGTCATCCGATTGAAGAAAAATGTTCCTTATTTTGCACCTCTTAAAGGACATAAATAGGAAAATAATAAGTAGAAATTATGAAGATACGGAGTTTAGATCAAGAAGAAGACCTGAAAAATGAAGATATTGAAATGTAGATTGAATTTCTCCAGGAAGAGTTGCTGGAGCCATTCAAGTAGAAATGGAGTGACCAGCACTCCTTGTGCACTCTGTAAAGTAGAATGACCATAATATTTGTTTTGAGATGATATGGTATAGTGGATAGTGGTGTGGGGCATTTGAAATTCAGAATTTTATTGCTGGCATTTCATTTCCTACTCATGTGACATAGATGCTTGTGTCTGACTCCATCCTTATTGAGAAAACTCAGAAATGGAGATAATAAAGCCTGTTTCAGAAACTGCTGAGAGAATGAATATGTAAAATGCTGTGACATATGTTATTATTAGTTGCATTCATTAAAAAAGAATACAAGTGTACTTTTATCATAGATATGAAAAATATCACATGACAATGAGTGGCTGAAGTGAGTCATGGCTTCTTCCATAGAACTAGAATGGTTGCCCCTGTGGCATATTGCCTTCATGATGGAGTGGAATTTGTGTATTTCACGGTTCCTAGAGTGCTTTGGATTGGAGTGAAGTCATTCAGGTAGTAAAGACCCTGCTTAAACAACACTCTGTAAGTGGTATGCTTATGTGAATTTTCACTCAAGGCCCAATAATCAAAATAACTGTTTTGACTATCCTTTTAATTTTTTTTCTTTTTTTTTCTAACAATTATCTTTCCTTAATAAATCTGGAAAGACATGTCTTCAATTAGGAGTTGTAAATGTACTCAAAGGGTGTTGGTCAAGATGAATGAATACCTATCAAGGATATACATATATATACACATACATATAAAATGAAATGCATCACAATGACCATCCCTCTGTATTGCAGAACTGGACATATCTTGGTTCCTGTCCTCTTCACTCAGTATCTTTGTTCTGCAGGTTCTTTTATGTAAATATTCTAGTTCTTAATCCCATGACGGTACATTATGAACCAATCACTTCTTTATAACAAAAGGAGTATATTCTTTGCAATATGTCTTCAGGTATGATGCAGCATTCAGTAATAACATAAATAGGAGAATGCTTTCTGCCTAAACTATTAACAGCTTAGAAACTGTTAGGATGACAGTTCCTAATTGCTGTTGCATTAATGTTTCCAAGAAGTAACTTTGGTAGATATGACTCTTTTTGTCCTCTGTAAAAACCCTATGTTCTATGTGAAAATTTTCTGAGACTTCAATGGCAGTTTTTTTTTAAAATGGATTTCCTTGAATTTAAGGGTAGAAGATGAATACCTTCTAGCTAGATGTTACTTTGTATACCCTCTGCTATCACTCAAGTGTTCTTTCTTCTGTCTGTTTCCCTCTGCCCATAACAGAATTTGGAATTGAAAGGTTTCTTTTTTTTTTTCTACAACAAAATGTTTTCTCAACAGCAGCTTTTTTTTTTTTAACTATTTAGAGACCGCCACACTTGAGTTAGTCTTTTATGCATTCAATCTCATAAATATACACCAGAAAAATTGACAAAGAGGTTGAATACAACCAATCATTTGGGGAAAAAATGTCTTCTTTGATTTTCTTTATCTGGTACAAGCTTACCATTCACTAGCTAAGTAGTTTGTGAATATTAGTGAGTTCTTTTTATCTGTCAAAAAGTACAGTTTTAAAGGACTTAGAAATTTTTTAATCATATGGTGTTTTCATGCCAACTCTAACTCTGGGTTGATTACAGTAGCATAAGAAGTAGGTCAGTAATGAAGCTTTAACTCCTCCTGCAATTCAAAATCTCAATAAACTGGGAAAACGTTCCTCCCCTGGAAGTCACAGCATGGTCTGTCATCTCTTTCACATCTATTTCATGTCTATTATATGTATGTCCGTAATAGGATTTGTAACTCCATTGAAAGAGGACGTACACGTCTATGTCCTAATAGTGAGTCTGGTTATTGCCTTAGGACTTAGAGTGGAAAACAGGAAGAAACAAAATCTATTTCCATTAATGTGGAGGGGGGAATAAAAACGGTTGCATGACCAGTTGCATGTCCATTTCTCTTTGCTTTTCTGAAAGGATCTGGACAGGCAAGGAAAGGCTCACATTCCCTAACAGGTGGCAGAGCTGCACACATGCCGCTGTTCTCACTTTCATGCTTAAGGGCCATTACAAGCACTATCCACTTATATTCCATTACAATTGATTGAATATTATACATCAAAAAGTAGAGAGAGAATGTTTAAGATTTTATGAATGCCAGCAAAATGATTAGAGCGCACAAAAGCTTTGAATTCTGAAGCTTGGCTTCTATCTTGTCCTTACATAAGCATCTTTGATCTTCTCTTCACCCAGCTTTTTGGATGACTTTTATGTGGTCTTATGATTGTTTTATTATTTTAGGAGAATTAGTCATGTAGGCTTCTTTTTTTTAAATAGAGGCTATTTTTAAAGGAAAATTTCCATTCCATTACAAGTCAGGGGATTTCTCAAACCTGAAGGAATTAGAATTTTCTCTTCTCTATGCTGTAACAGTAAGATGTTGGAAGGGCTAAGTTCTAATCCTGGGTCTTCCGTAATAAAATTCTGAGATCTTGGACTAATCATTCATATGATGGGCTTAATTTTTTTCTCTTTCTACATTGGGGTGCTCTATCACTGTTTTCAGATTTAATTATTTTGGAGAGACTATTATTGAAACTATTATACAAATGGGAGACATTAGGCCGGCACCACGGCTCACTAGGCTAATCCTCCTCCTTGCAGCGCCGGCACACCCGGTTCTAGTCCCCATAGGGGTGCCGGATTCTGTCCTGGTTGCCCCTCTTCCAGGCCAGCTCTCTGCTGTGGCCAGGGAGTGCAGTGGAGGATGGCCCAAGTCCTTGGGCCCTGCACCCCATGGGAGACCAGGAGAAGTACCTGGCTCCTGCCATTGGATCAGCGTGGTGTGCCGGCCGCAGTGCGCCGGCCGCGGCGGCCATTGGAGGGTGAACCAACGGCAAAGGAAGACCTTTCTCTCTGTCTCTCTCTCTCTCACTGTCCACTCTGCCTGTCAAATAAATAAATAAATAAATGGGAGACATTATTAATGCAAAAATCCAATTTCTGGACTTAAAATTATAATAAACATTTTTAAATGATCAAGAAAAAACTGCATAAGGGCTGTTCAACCTTTTAAATCTGATTACTTTCCCATTAATAACTGCCTTTGACTGTGCCTTCCTGTGCAATAGCAGGTTGCCAGGGTTGTGCAAAGTTTTCCTCTGGAAAACCCCTTAGGTGTGTTAGACCCTCTGAGTGAGGAAGCTAACACGTCGAGAGGCATACCCCAGAGACTCAGAGTCCAGACCAGCTGATGCAAAAGCAAGAGGATTTATTCGGCGTCTGAGCAGACGGGCCTCCTGAACTCGGGAGTCCAGAGAGCGCCCCCAGCACAAAACCACACGGTTTATATACCCGCAGCGACCAATCAAAAGCACTGTAGAGTCCATGCACACAGCAGTCCAATCCGCGAGTTGTTCATGTGAAGGGCATGCGTCTTCTATCCAATCAGCTACGGGATCACATGGGAGGCATGCACCTCGTCGCCATTTTGTTGTTTACTTCTTTAGTAGTTCCTTTCCCTGCCAGCGCCATCTTGTTCACCCTGGGGGGGGGGGGAGGGGCGGGCGAGGTCTCGCTCCCTTTGTTCCCCTTGTGGGAGAGCAGAGTTCCGCTTCCCACACTGTTATTTGAGTATGAGGAGGTATACAAACTGGATTAGGTCTTAGCTCAGCCAGGCACAAGTGTTGCAGCTAGCTAAGCATAGGGTCCCTTATTTTTATAGCTGCACCTAATTTTAGCTTTGGGGAAAAAAGTTTAGGGCTGTAATTTTAAACTTTAATTTTTATTTGGGGCAAAGGTGACTTCTTGTTTTTAATAGTGTTAGCTTAAGTCACTCCATCTTGGTTTGATTTTTAAGGTTCTTCAGGTGTAACCTCTCAGAATACAGAGAGGCTTCAGGAACACCTGAATGTCTTCATTTCCACAAGTGGGTTATCCATCAAAGACTTCAAATGACACCATTCTGTTTCTATGGTTCTATCACCATTTATTCACTATTTATTCCATTGATTAATAATTTTTGCACGTTGGCTGATAGACCCCATCCTAGGCACTAGAGATAGAGTGGCAAGCAAGAGACCAGGTCTTTCTACATGGTAGGGGTTGTAGACTCCAGGAGACATTTTGATGAAGCAAATACCAACTTCCCAGAAAGTCAGAAGTAGCCTCTGTTTGTAATGCAGTAAAATTGACCTTCAGTTTCTTGTCTTTATCTGCAGCTACACACCTGAGATAGTTTCATTCTTCCTTTTATTTAAGAGTTATGATGAGGGGAGAGAGAGAGAGAGAGAGAGAGAGAGAGAGAGAGAGATGGGGGGGAGAAGAGGAAGGGAGGGGAGGGGAGGGGAAGAGAGGAGAGTATTGTGTCCTATTGGAGTCTTAGTTCTTAACTCAAATGGTTACCCCTGAGCTAGTTTTCATTCCATACCTGCTCTTAAATTTTGCTGACTGGATTGATGCTATCAGTGCACGTCTTTACCACTTCCTATCACATCCGTGTTGGTCTCTGCCATGTTATGCATATATCTTTTCTGGTCCTTTAACAGTAATTAACCTAGCTTTTTCCAGAACATTTTCCATGAACACAAGTCTTTTGAAAGCTCTGAGATGTCCTGCAGCAAATAATTCCCCTAAATAGATTTATCAAGTTTATTTTGACAGCAAACTATATATCCTCTCCCACTGCTATCCCATGGTACTTGTTACCTTGTTATCATACCATGGGAACTGCAGTATTAAACAGTATTCAAAATACCTAGTGCTTATTTCCTGTCATTGTTTCTCAAAGGTTAGAATTTGGTAAAATGTTGAAACAAGAACATTTTCCCCCTAGAAGTTAGTTTCCAATTCAATCCCATCAAGGTGGCATGTGCCAATGCCATCTCACTATTCCAAGTGATCAATTTCAGTTCACAATTGATCATAATGAAAGGACTAAGAGTCAAAGGGAGCACATAAACAAGTCTAGTATCTGCTAACACTAACCGATAGAATAAATAAAGGGGAGAGTGATCCAACATGGGAAGTGAGATACTCAGCAGACTCATAGAATGGCGGATGTCCTAAATAGCACTCTGGCCTCAGAATCAGCCCTAAAGGCACTCGGATCTGGCTGAAAAGCCCATGAGAGTATTTCAGGCATGGAAAGCCAAGACACTCTGGCAAAAAGATCTCTGTGAGTGAGATCCCAGTGGAAAGAACAGGTCTTCAAAGAGGGAGGTGCCTTTCTCTGAAGGGAGGAGAGAACCTCCACTTTGACTATGACCTTGTCTAAACAAGATAAGAGTCGGAGAACTCAAGGGGCTTCCATAGCCTTGGAAACTCATGACTGGTGCATAGGGAGATTACTGATGCCATAAACAGGAGTGTCAATTTGTAAAGTCAACAACAGGAGTCACTGTGC
Organism: Oryctolagus cuniculus; assembly: GCF_051225735.1. Lineage (NCBI taxonomy): Eukaryota > Metazoa > Chordata > Mammalia > Lagomorpha > Leporidae > Oryctolagus > Oryctolagus cuniculus. The sequence goes on from NC_142873.1 coordinate 88,675,561, forward strand.
ACTTACTCCTCATGTAGGATCTCTGTCCTTAACGTGCTGTACACTGAGGCTTAATGCTATAACGAGTACTCAAACAGTATATTTCACTTTGTGTTTCTATGGGGGTGCAAACGATTGAAATCTTTACTTAATGTACACTAAACTGATCTTCTGTAAAAAAAAAAAAAAGAAAGAAATTATCAATTCCCAACTTGACTCTCACTGGGATTAAACATGACAATAGGTCTGATCTGATTTCATCATCATTTAAAAAAAATCATCTATTATTTTTCACTTTATGTTTCTGTGTGGGAACAAACTGTTGAAATCCTTACTTAAGGTATACTAAGCTGATCTTCTGTATATTAAGATAATCGAAAATGAATCCTCATGTGAATGGAAGGGGAGAGGGAGTGGGAAAGGGGAGGGTTGTGGGTGGGAGGGACGGTATGGGGGGGAAAGCCATTGTAACCCATGAGTCGTACTTTGGAAATTTATATTCATTAAATAAAAGATAAAAAAAAAAGAAAGAAAAACAACAAATTAAACAGCAAAGAACATAGCTAGATCCTTTCAACTATCACAATAAAATGTACCATTTGTTTTTAGGTTCAGCATTTTGGGGTTGGCATTGTGATGCAGCAGGTTAAGCAACCACCAGCAATGCCAACGTCCCTTATGGTTACCAGTTCAAGTCATAGTTGCTCACTTCTAATCCAGCTCCCTGCTAACACACCTGGGAAAGTAGTGGAAGATGGCCCACAAACTTGGGCCCCTGCCACACATGTGTGAGAGTTGGATGACGCTCCTGGCTCCTAGCTTTGGCCTGGCTCAGCCCTGGCTGTTGCAACCACTTGGGGAGCAAAATAGCAGGTAGAAGATTCTCTTTTCTTCCTTCCTTGATTTTCCTTCCTTCCTTCTTCCCTCCCTCCCCCTCCCTCCCCCCTTCCTCCCTCCCTCCCTTTCTTCCTTCCTTCCTTTCTTCCCTCCTTCTTTCCCTCCCTCCCTTCCTTTCTCTCTTTCTCCCTTTCCCTCTCCCTCCCTACCTCTCTCTCTGTGTGTCTCTCTCTCTTTCTGTTTCTCTCTCCCCCACGCCCATGTATCTCCTTCTTTCTTTGTAACTCTGTCTTTCAAATAAATAAACAACTCTTTTTTAATCAAAAAGATCAGCATTTTTATTCAAGATAAATTGAGGGTAGAATTAAACAAAAACAATAATCACTCTAGTATGCTGCTGGTTTGAAATAAATGAAGTTAACTGTATGGATAAAGTGTGAAAATGTTAACAGGTGTACTTATGTAGCTAAGTTAATCTAATGATAGTTTTAAAGATTTGATCCTACCTTGAGATAAAATATCACCATTTGACACATAAACTAAAGCTATCATGGTACATGAAGACACAAGCTGAGGTCTTGAATTTGTGGGCTTATTCCATTTTCTTACTTTTTGATTCATCTGACTTTTTTTTTCTACTTTACTTTGGTTCTGCCTTCCTTGGGCACTTTCTCTTTTCACTGCATGCATTCTTCTTGGGCAAGGCATGCTTTCATAGCTTGCAAATGATACCTATATACACTTGACTCTAAAAAGTGTATATCTCAGCAGAATGTTACCTTGAGTTCAAGGTCCAAGTATCCACCTGGACATTCTCCTTGCCATGCCACAGTTAGCTCAGTGACAAGTTATTGAATCTGAACCCTTCAGCTTTTACCTTAACCCATCCTGACATCAAGCAGATGATATAATCAAGCCTTCTGTTTATTTGTTTCACTTTTTTTGCCGACCTTTATCCCAGCATCTATGGTATTTTACTCCTCTCACCTTTTCAATGACAGGCTTCCTTTATTATAGTCTAACCTTGTCAAGAGCAGAAATATATTTAAAAAAATCTTTTTATCTTTGTGTATATATTTTATTCTCAGAGAACAGCATAGGGTCTGGCATATAGAAAGTTCTTGATGCATATTCATGTTGAGTCACTGAATTCAGGGAAAATAAAACCAGGTGATGTGCTGCAATGAAGAGGTGGCACTGTGTCTGGGGAGAAAGGTATCACCAGGGGATTTATCTCCAAGGAGGGGGTAAGTCCCAGGGGAAAGAGCAGGATCCCAGTTAGACCATAAGAGTTGGGGAGGGGCTGGAATTTGGCACAGCAGTTAAGATGCTGCTTGGGATGGCCGCATTCCATATCAGAGTGCTGGGGTTTAAGTCCTTGCTCTGTTTCTGACTCCTGTTCCTGCCAATGCAAACCCTGGGAGAGAGTAGGTGATGGACAGTTCAAGTTGTTGTCTCTGCAACCCATGTTGGGGACTTATTTTGAATTTCTGGCTCTTGGTTTTGCCCTGACCCAGCCTTGGCTATTGCAAGCATTTGAGGACTGAACCAGTGGATGGAAGTTCTCTATTTGTCTGTCTCTCCCTGTCTCTCTGTCTTTAAAATAACTACAAATAAAAAAAATAAAATGAAGAGTCAATGAGAGTAAAGGTGATAGACTATGGTTGAACACAAGAGTCAGGCTGGGGTGTCAGAAAGACCCGGAGTGTTTTTATTCTACTGGCCTCAGCCTTTAATAGAGTGTATCAATACTGTCCATTGTCTCTGACCCTTTCCACACTGGGATCTCTGCTCATAGGGAGCAGAAACCCCAGCATGCATGTTTGCTTGTCTAGTGCCTCTGGCTTAATGAGCAGAGCATAGTTAACTCTCAAGAAATATTCTTCTTGGGCCAGCGCCGCGGCTCAATAGGCTAATCCTCTACCCAGCAGCTCTGGCACACCGGATTCTGTCCCGGTTGCCCCTCTTCCAGGCCAGCTCTCTGCTGTGGCCAGGGAGTGCAGTGGAGGATGGTCCAAGTGCTTGGGCCCTGCACCCCATGGGAGACCAGGAGAAGCACCTGGCTCCTGCCATCGGATCAGCGTGGTGCGCCAGCCGCAGTGCGCCAGCCGTGGCGGCCATTGAGGGGTGAACCAACGGCAAAAGGAAGACCTTTCTCTCTGTCTCTCTCTCACTGTCCACTCTGCCTGTCAAAAAAAAAAATTCTTCTTATTTTTTAAAGATTTATTTATTTATTTGTAAGGCAGATTTGCAGAGAGACAGAGGCAGAGAGAGAGAGAGAGAGAGGAGAGATACCATCTTCTGTTTTGCTCCCCAAATGCCTGGAAGATGCAGACTGGAACTAGAAGCCAAAAACTCATCCAGGGCTCCCACATGTGTGACTTAAACTCAATCATTTGAGCCTCCCAGGGTCTGCAATAGCAGGAAACTTGATTCAGGATCCAGAGCCATGTATCAATCCCAGGAACTCCAATATGGGATGAAGTTGTCACAATCCCTAGATTAAATGCCCACCACTAGCAGCACTTTTTAAACCCAATTTCTCTGATGCATGACAGAGGGATAGGCACAAGCACTTCAGTGTTTTATGATTAAAGGGGAGGGTGCTTGTAAAGGCTTAGTCATATGCTTGGTTTTGTGCTCATCCTGTCACACAAGAGGCTCATCCTGTCACACAAGAGGCTTTCTTGAATGATTTTATGGATAATAAGATAGCTATGCATTATACAGGCCCCAGAAACAATCTCTTATTTACTGATTCCTAGAGAAGATTTGAGGCTTTTGTGGGGAAAAAATAAACCTGCTTCATATGTCTATTGAATAATGAAAAGTGAATGAATTTTTTGGTAATTAAAACCTTAAATGAAACATATATCATCTTCTTATAGGACACAATAAGTGATGAAAGTACTTAATTCCCTAGAAATGCTTCTTGTGGTGTATGTTCTTTGTTATTCTAATGTAGCTCGAATATAAGAAGTGATTTTGCTTAGCATAAATGTAAAATTATATTGTCTATGTAATCAATAAGAAATCACCAACAGTCACAAAAATATTCTCGGATGCTTGACATGATACAGACACAGACTCTACAATATTCAAAAAAAGGATGTAGCAAGTATTCTTATTGATGGCTGAGCTTAAAGAAAGCAGAGCACACTATCAGGTCTGAATGCAGTGTCAATTTTTCATCATTTACAATTTATAGCTCCACAACAATGGCCAGTTTGGTTAGTGATTAGAAACCCTGGCTTCTAGAGTCTGATTGTCTCTTTTAAAACATGCTTTTCCACATAATGCAAGTGTGATCTTGGACAAGTCACATAAGCTCCTTGTGTTTTGGTTTTCTTATCAATAACACTGAGAGATTAATATTACCTATGTCCTATGTGGGTTTGAAGAGAGACTATGTCAGGATTACCTAGAATAATGCCTAGCACATAGTAAGACCTATATAAATGGTCACTACTATTATTGTTTGTGTTTCTGTTGAGTTATTATAATTATCATTAGTATTGTTGACATAATATGTTAGAATTAACTAATGCTAAATAATGTATGCTTATTGTATGAGAAATATATTGATTAATGAATGTAGCCCATCTAACATGCATTTATTTTTACTTAAAAAAATAAAACCTCACAGTTCAAGGTTGGATAATAAGCTGCTCTTGGTTGGCCAACATACCAGAAATACTGTCACTGCCTATCTCATCCTAGCTCTAATCCAGCTTGGGCCAGTGACAGAAGAAGAGGAGCCTACGAATCACCTCTGCCCTTACTAATACAAAAGCTGAAGTGCAAGAGGAAAACAGATCATTCTGCCACTTCCCCAAAGTGGCATTCCTAAAAAAGCTTTCCTGATTTTTCTCTTCCTAATATCTGTATTTTTTGGACACTTTACCAGTTAAGATGCCTTCTACAACAGATAAGAAAATGCCAATCTTTTTTTTTTTTTTTTTTTTTTTTGACAGGCAGAGTGGATAGTGAGAGAGAGAGAGACAGAGGGAAAGGTCTTCCTTTACCATTGGTTCACCCTCCAATGGCCGCAGCGGCTGGCGTGCTGCGGCTGGCGCACCGTGCTGATCTGAAGCTGGGAGCCAGGTGCCTCTCCTGGTCTCCCATTCGGGGGCAGGGCCCAAGCACTTGGGCCATCCTCCACTGCACTCCCGGGCCACAGCAGAGAGATGGATTGGAAGAGGAGCAACCAGGACAGAATCCGGCGCCCTGAGTGGGACTAGAACCCGGTGTGCCAGCACCACAAAGCGGAAGATTAGCCTATTGAGCCATGGCGCTGGCCAAAAATACCAATCCTAAACTGACTAAAACCACAAACATATTTATTGCTCTCTGAACTGGGCATCTAAGGAGGGCATGATTCAGGATTGGCTTTGTCTGGTCATTAGTCTCCTGACACCTGAAATTCCCTTGCCTCTGCCTTGATCTGTGTAATGGTTTTATGCTAAGATGGTAGCCAGTTTCTGACCTCACAACTGCAACAGCAAAATCTATAGTAGTACTATCGCTTCCTGGCCCCTTATTTAGAAATAAAGAAACACGTTCCAGAATCCCCCCTAAAATATCCACTTCCATTTGATTGACCTGATCAAAATGACATACTTAGTCCCATGGCCAATTCCTTGGTTAAATGTGAGATCTAATGGGTGATCGTGTCTGAGTTTATACCAATAAGGGATCACCATTCAAATTAAACTCAAGGTGCAAACTGCTGGGCAATGTAGATTAGGTCTGGATGAGTTTCCCTCAAACCCATCATAAGCACCAAGAATCTTTCCATTCCCATGGCACTTTGAGTAGCTCAGGGCAAATCCTCACCTAGACAGGAGGGGAAATTCTAGTTCATGGTATTTCCCACAAACCAGTCCAAGGTTTTTTCCATAATTCACATCTACCTTGATCTAAATTGAACATACATCTTGGATTTAGCCACCCGATTAAACTGATTTTGAGCAGAATTGTTGGCATTATTTCAGAAGTGATGTTTTACATCCACCTTGGAACACTGGATTATCTGTTCCAATAGACATGCCTGAACCTAGTTTTCTTGATTCCATGGGTTTTACTTTCTTTAGATTGCCATATGTCCTTTATTTTCACATTGGGTCCAAAAAGCTCCATATGCCATATTTCTTCCCTTTGTTTTCTACTTTCCCTCTCTGCTTTGTTTCCTCTTTATTCTCAAATTATGTTATAACTGATTTCAAATATCCAAATTTCTCCTGGGACTTAACACTGACTTATCACCCAAACTGTATACAGATGATTGGTATAAAATTAAACCTATTTTTCTTTAGAGATCATGAAGGTAGAGACTGTAAGAATTATAGTTTCCAGGTAACTTGTTAGACAGTTGAAGTACAAATGTCTATTAACTAAACATATGTGCTTGTTAAAAATGTATACCTGTAAATTATAAGTCCTATGAAAGAGAAAATTATGATAGAAACTGGAAGGAGATGGATGAGAAACTAACTTAGATTGGGTTGTCAAAGGCTTTGTCAAAAGGCATTTCTAGAAAGTTCACATTTAAGCTGGCATACAGAAGATGAGAAGGAGGTATGAAGATTGGAGAGAAGAGCATATGTGAAGAACAGTCTGGGGGTCCCCTGCAGCAAAGTGAATAGGGCCATGAGAAAAGAATAAGGATGTCAGCAGGGCCAGGACACTGAGGAACTTGAAGGCCAGTTAATGACCCTGTCTTATTACAAACACAAGAGAAAGACTCTGAGGAATTATAAGTCAGCTAGTGACATCCTCAGGGTTTAAAATTTTATAGTCCATTATAGATGATCCCTAGATAAGAAAATGGAGAAGGTAAGACTGGAAGAGCTTACTTAGGAAACTGCAGGAGTGTTCTAGGATAGAGAAGATCCTATTTAGACTAGATTGGCAACTGTTGAAAATAGAAAACATAAAATAAAGAATCAGTGAAAATGGGTAGTGGAAAACAACTTTCTTCTCAAGCATTTCATGTGGATATTGAGAGAGAATACACAAAGAATAGCTCATATGTTTCTGATGTGAGTGATTGTGAGATGATTCCCCAATATGAGAAGTCTGAATGAGTAAAAGGTTGTTGGGGTTCTCTGAGAGTTTGGTTTTATTCAAATTAAATCCAAGTTCAGCTGTCAAAATAACAGTCCGATATAAAGTTTGGTGCTCAGAAAGAGAAATCTTGTTACTAGAGATAAGAATTTGAGAATTGAATATAAATAGATGGTATTTAAAGCCAAAACATCAACAAAATAAAACCACAAAACTGGGTGAGATCAATTGTAGATAGCATTAAGTAGACAAGAGATGAGAAGATGAGTGAAGGTAAAGTTCTGCAGAGTTCCTAGATTTCTAGTTCAGGTGGAGACAATAGGGCTGTTGAAAGAACCTAAGAATATGGAGTTACAGCCAGGGGAGAAGCCAGGAGAGAGTGAAGTTCTAGAGGCCACCTAATGCTACATAAAGAGACACAATTACTGCTTCAGTAAAGCTGAGAAGTCTAGTAGGATGAGAATTGAAAAACACTCTTTAGATTTGTGATGTTGAGGTCATTCAAGATTTGGAAAAAACAGTGTCATTTGGTCAATAAATTATTTAATATCAATGGTTATAAAAGAATTTGGAGACACTGTGAGTAGACAAAATTTGTATTTATGAAAATCAGTCTTACTTGATTTAAAAAAGAGATTAAATAGTCATGCGATTTAAATCATGCTGAAGAGAGCAGTAAATATTAAACCATCCATTCCTATTGTGAGTACTATAACTCTTCTTTCCATTAGGGACCCTCCCCTCTCTCCTTCTGTCTCACATTTCCCCCAACCAAAAAAAAAATAGATATTAGAATTGCCATATGGTGAGAAGAAACAGGCAGATAGAAAGATGTTTATAAAACAAAATAAAGCCCTTGAGAGACAATGCAAGCCAAAACAAAAGGGGCAGATGGATAAGCTTACACAGAAGAATGAGCCCTTAGCCTCTGCACAATCAATAAATGTTGACTGGCTATTGACAAGAAGGGGGACAGGAGAGCCAGAGAAGCACATTGCAGGGAAAGGCATTTCTTCACAACAGCTGCTGCCGCCACCACCAACCAGCTGTTCAGGTCCACAATTCAGAACTTTCTGATTTCCTTACAACTCTCTTAGGGGGCCCACACTCATACCCTGATACTGCTGTCTTAGAAGAGATGTCATGTGTGATTTATATTGCGTTGAGCCAGAACTTGTTAAATCACTGAATAGGCCAGGAAAAAAATCTGCTTCCACAGTGAATGCATGAAGCTACCCTCTATTGTCTCCATGCTCAAAGCTTTGGTAATCTCCAAAGCCATGGTCATAGGCAGTTGAGGAGTCATAGTCAATCCATAGTCAATCCAGCTTAAAGAGGAAACCATACTTTAGAGATTGGGGGGAGGGGGGATCCTTTCCCATCCTCGGTGGAAGGAGATTTAGTATAAATAAGATTAGGTTAGGTCTAGATTAATGTATCCTGAACTCACCCATTCATGTCAATTGGGAAACTGTTCTTGAGAGAGTATCCTACTAGTAGAAGAAGCTCCTTTATTGCACATTTACCTAATTTCATATGTAATAATTTTCCCCTCACTCTTAAGGAGTGACATATGAAAAAAATCCTTTTATTTTAAAAATAAGTATATTAATGTACTTAGTGATGGTCTGGATAAGATATTTGTATCACTATGAAAGCATATATCTTAACTCAAGTATCCAAACCATTGCATTAGACATCTGGTTAGTAAATATGGATGTGGCCAACTGTTTCTTTCTGGATGTGTGAAAGAATGTGCAATCACCTTTTCTAGCCCCAGAATAGGATAGAACTATAGATAGAACAAAGCCTGTGTTTTAACTGGGCTGCTGCTTTCAAATTCAGAGAAAAATAACATTAACTATTTTATTTTTATAGTACTAATATACCAGGAAGTACTAAAATACCACTAGCAATATTGACCCTGTCTAATAAATAGATTCAGAATTTGTGAGATTCTTTTTAAAAATCCTTGGATATAAATATGTAATACATTTCAGTAGAAATATTTCTACATATTAATCAGGCATTATTGGTGGAGAGGGGCAAAGGAAAATGGGAGGTGATCAGTGACTTGGAAAAGTTGAGGAGTAAGGAGAAGTTGGGAGAGTTTGGCCTGAGGATTTCAGAGCTGTAAGGGGCTGTAGGCATGGGAGGCTCAGAAAGCTTAAAATGAGATTCAAATAAGGTGAACAAAACTTCAGATAAACTGAAAATAGCATTGCATATGCAAAAATACTAACAGTTTGATTCTTAAAGATAGCAGAATATCAGAATGCCAGTACTATACACAAATACTTTAAGATGTTAATGGAGAAGTGGAATTTAAAAATAAGTTTGGGGAGGGCTTTGGCACAAAAGTTAAGACATTGATTGGGATGCCTGCATGCCTGAGTTCAAGTACCAGCTCTGTTCCCAGTTCCAGCTTTTTTCTGAGATGCAGCCTAGTAGGCAGCAGGTAATGCTTCAAGTACTTCAGTTCCTGCCACCCATGTATGAGACCTAGATTGAGTTCCCAACTCCCAACTTCATCCTGACTCAGACCCAGTTATTGCAGGCATTTGGGGAGTGAACCAGCAGACTGGAACACACACACTCTCTCTGCTTTCAAATTAATTCATTGATTAATTAAAAATGTTAATGAGATAACTTTATTTTGAATGAAATAATGTTGAACTCCATTCCTATGAAGAGTCTTCATGCTGTGTATGGAAAATGGCTACTGTGAAAAACTTCATGGAGATCCAAACTATTTGCAAGAAAATAAACTCATCTTTTAATTCCATTTTCTATGAACTTTTTGGAGTAGCCTTGTATTTACTAAAGAAGTCTGAAGAAATATTGGAAAACATTTGCATTTTGATTCTCCTTCTTCAATAGTTATGGAAGACCACCCGGAAAACTCTTTTTTATTCACAGTCCACAATAATGAGGTTTCTTGTTTGCTAACTGTTTCTGACAAATAAAAACATATGTTAGCATGTTCTGGTCCCAATACTGGTGTTCAGCACTAATGATTTAATTGCCATGGCACATAATCTATGTATACATTTATTCTATTCATTTCCTGCATTCGCTAAATCTCTCATGATCAAGCCTTCTTTGGAAAGTGACAGTGAAATACAAGAAACTAATCTAAAACATTGAGTATTTCATCTGAGAGTGAGATCATATAGAGAACAAAATTCTAGAGAGATGTGATTAATTCTTTCCATATGTATTTATTGAGGATCGTACTAAACATGAGGAAAACAAACACAAATAAGATACAGTTTTGAAAGGAAGGAACTCATCCTTTAGTAGAAGATGGGAAGTAGTGGCTGTCATAAACAGTTACAACACAACATGACAGGTTTTAGGATAAGCTTGAAGAGAAGGTGCTATGGTGCCTTTAGGAAAGGTTCTTTTTCCAGACTGGAGGGTTTAAAAAAAGGAGCAGTCATGGAAAGGTCATAAAAAACGAGTCCAGAAATGTGGCTTGCAGAGAGGCAGAATTGCATTAATATTCCAGGCAGTGAGCCATGAGAAATGGCCTGAAGTTGAAGAGAACAAGACAGGTTCAGGGAAGCAAGATTAGTTGTTCATGTAGCAAGGTCTGGCACAGAATCTGTATCAGAAGAAAGCTGTGAGAGAAGAGTGGAAGGAAAGCACAAAAAGACCACTAAAGATCCTTGTTTTATGTTGCTTGAATTTTAATGGAAAAGCCATGGAGGATCACTGGAAAAAAATTAAGAAGGACGAGGCATAAGCAAGTTTGTCCTCTAAAAAGATGACTCTGGTTTTATTAAGGAGAATAGAAGCAAGGGCAGTGGGGTTGGGAGGTCATTACAATAATACAGAAAACAAAAATAACATTGAGCTGTTAGAGTACAATGGCTGAGTGTTAGGGGTAAGGAAGTATACTCAGGTTTCTGATTGTGTCAAGTGCTTGGGTAGAAGAGTTATTCCTTGCAGTAAGACACATAGATTTCTTCATTCAGCCAAAACTTATTAATACCTACAGTGTGCCAGGTCTGTTCTGGGAGCAAGGCATGCAGAAATAAATTTAGAGGCAAGTTCCTTTTGCTCATGGAATTTTAGTTCTACTGATAAGAATGGAATCAAGTTTATGGGGGGGTGCTGATGGGCTTCATTTTGGGCGCAATGAATTTTTGGAAAACATCTGTACCACTGGAATTTGGCAATTAAGGCTGGACATGACAAGCCTGAGTACAAGGCATGGAAGTGGCTCCTGAGAGCAGAATAGTGAATGTGAACACTCTGGAGAGTGTGTGGAGCAGGATCCACTGATGAATACTAGGAAGTTGGTATAATTCATCACATCTTGTCTAACAATCATTGCATGTGTTTGTGATCCTGTCATATCTGCTTTTAGCAGACTCTCAAAGTGGATAAGAATGAACAATTAAGAATTAGAAGAGAAAAAGATGGAAAAAAAGTCCTTTAGCTACAAAATCAGTTGTGTAAATGAAGAAGTGGGTAAGGGTAGGTAGCCTTTTTTAGGAAACTAAGCAATAGTATCAAAAGAATTATTACCAAAAATAATGAGCAGTCTCAAGAAGGAGGAAGTGATGGACAATTTCTAGTGCTGTAGAAGAAACCAAATAATGAAATAACTGTATGTAATAGCAGAGACCATTGATGATCCTGGTGATTGAATTTTGGCAACAGAATGAACATAGCTATTTCAGTGAGTTGAAGATAGTGGGAAGTCAGGTGGAGCCAGTGAGTGCATGAAACCCTTGAAGGACATGAGGGCATAAATGAAATGGGAGAAAAGGACAGTAGAGAGATAAGCCCACGGGGTCAAAAGAGTCTTATTTATTTGTTCTTATACAGAAGAGATTTGAGTATATTTAGAGAATGACCAAAAAGACCAGTACAAAAGGAAATCTAGGGAAAATAAAAACCAACAAACGCAAGTCCTTGAGGTTTCAGGAACAGGACACGAGACTATGGCAAGAACTTCTGTGATGGGAAGGAGGAGGCAGACCTGTCTGCAGATGCAGATGGTTTTCTGGGCCAGGGGCAGCAGACGGGTCTGATATAGCAGATTCTATTTTATCCTGAAGCAGATAGAGCGATGATGAAATTCCGAACTTGAATCATGATGATGTGATAAATACACTGTGGGGGAGGGGATATAGTTACTGGATAAAATTAAAGCTCATGTATATTTTAGCAATATCTCTGTGCAACTGTGATTTTCCTCTTCAGTTTTTAGCAGTAGAGTGTGGTATAGTTACTGGAAGATATAGTGTGTTCCCATTTTGCTCAGCGAAACAAGGGTGTATCTCCACCGAAAATATTGTCCTGTCTGTGTATTGATTAAATTAATTGGACCAGGAATTTTATGTTGCAAGTCAAAGAAGAAAACAATGTGACAGAATGAGCAGGAAAGAATCAGGGAACCAACCATGTGTCAATGGGGTAAAAGAGTAGATGCTGCATATTCAGAGAGAAGATGAGAGTGTTGGGGACAGGAGACGTTGCCAAGGTAGGGGCAGGGGTTCTGAGGCAGAACAGGATGGGAAGGGATTGTACAAACCATGCAAAAGGAGCCCTTACTTGCTTTTGAATAGCTATCCCCAATGGAAAAAAATTCCAGAGTGGGAGAGATAGAGCAGAGATTGTAGGTTTGAAGAAAAGAAATAGCAGTATGCCTGTTACACCCATGAAGAATGACGGTTAGCTGGGGTGTTTGATTCTGGCTATAAAAAAAAAAAAAAAAAGACATGTATGTGAATCATTTTATATTCTCCAACAGACTATTTTTTGAGAGGCAAAATTCCCAAATGCCTACAGTGGTTAGGACTGGGCCAGGTCAAAGCCCGGAGCAGGGAACTCAATACAGTTCTCCCTGTAGGTGGCAGAGACTCTGCTGTGTGAGCCATCGCCACTGCCTCCCAGGGTCTACTTTAGCAGAAAGCTGCAGTCAGGAGCCTGAGTCAGGATTCAAATTCAGGTACTCCAAAGAGGGATGATAGTCTTATTTGCTACGTTAAATGCCCATTACAGCTAACAAATCATATGGGGTTACATAGATGATGAGCAAGACAGCTGGGTATAAATTCCTGCTTTCTTAATTGTTAGTCTTGGTATATTTCCAGCCATGACTTTCAAATTTTTAAATTTTTGTTTATTTTACATTTCAGGATTTATCTTTATAAGGCAAATATATTCCTTTGGAAAAGATAAATCTGAAAGCTGGAGAAAGGAGTTTATTTTCTGAATAGATTGATTAAAAAATGTGGCTTACTTTTCCAAAAATCTAGACACTTTATAGAGAACTAATTATGCTCTATAAAAACTAAAAACGAAAGAGGTCTGTTCTAAAGGCTTTTATTTTACATGATATAGTTTCTTTCAATAATTGGACTGCTTAACAAAGTTTATAGGGAAATGTTTTGTAGATTTCCAGGTAAGGGTGTGGGTATGGAACTGAAATCCAATTTTCGATGACAATTTGTAAGTACGAAAATGCTGGCATCTGCTTTAGAAGCTAGAAGAGTGCCTTCGTCAAAGCAGGCTCTTCAAGGAATATCTTCTAAATGTATGCAGATGGGGTCTACTGAATGCTGGAGCTGAAGACTGACACACTGTACTTTCCATTGCAAAACAACTGCTGAAGCAAAAGTGAGGAATTCCTCACTTTTGATTCTATTTGTACACCTAGCATGTTCATCCTTTATATTTACTTGAACAGCTATAATGTTCCATACTTTTGGAGTGAATTTAGAACCTCTGAATTTTTTTCCTTGAATCAGTTATATCTATTGTTAGTTCATGTGGTTAGATTGGGGCTGATAGTATTTGTATTGCGAGGGATTAGACTTAGTTTTGAATGACAGAAAATGCAAGATAGCAACTGAGATAGAAGGAAATTTATTTTTCATGTAAATTAAGACTAGAAAGAGACCAGGACTAACAGTAAACTCTTTGGTGTTAGAGAGCTATAATCTATTGCGTTTGTTTCTCTGCCTTCCTCTTCCATTAAAATCACTTCCATGAAACAGTATGCACCATTCTTAAGTACTCCATCAGAACTGAGACACAAGTACACATTCAGCTCTAAGGGAGGCTGAGAAATGAAGTCCTGAGGCCAACTAAAATCCAAAGATTGTACTTATAAGAGAAGAAATCTCAGCCACACCACTGGGCAATCTGACCACTGTAATCCTTTAGCTGCTGTGAGTAGTTCAGAAGTTAGTAGGTACCCTGAACCTGTATACCATAAGAGAGGAACTATCATCCTCTCATCACAGAGACTGTAACTGGGATGGCCAATGACCTATGTCAGGCAAATATGACTGAACTCTAGGAAGCTTTTTGTAGCCCAACTTGATCCTGAGCTGATGCCAGCCTGGAGCTGCTGGAGGCCATCACAGGAGTAAAATGAAAGCAATCAAGGGACTGACACCATCTAAGATATCTAAGCTTGGACATGAGTCATGCCTGAACCTTGGATCTTTCAATTAAGTGAATCAATAACTTTTCATTGGATTCTTGTTACATAGAATGAAAGCTTATTGATGAAGAGTGGAATGGAGCTAAGCAAAGCACTAAGTGAACATAACACTTGGATTCCTTCTTTTTTTAAGGATTTATTTATTTATATGAAAGTTAGAGTTACACGGAGAGGAGAAGCAGAGAGAGAGAGAGTCAGAGAGGTCTTCCATCTGGTGGTTCATTCCACAATTGGCCGCAAAGGCCGGAGCTGAGCCAATCCAAAGCCAGGAGTCAGGAGCTTCTTCCAGGTCTCTCATGCAGGTGCAGAGGCCCAGGGACTTGGGCCATCTTCTACTGCTTTCCCAGGCCATAGCAGAGAGCTGGATTGGAAGAGGAGCAGCTGGGACTAGAACCAGTGCCCATATGTGATGCTGGCTCTTCAGGTCAGGATGTTAACATACTGTACGAGAGTGCCGGCCTCTTGGATTCCTTCTCATTGACATGAATTGGCTCCATTGCATCATCTAGTACACAATAATGCACCTTCATTCAGCAAATTAAAAACATCAGTGAGCAACAAGAGGGAAATATCTAATACAGAAGAAAACTGATTGGATAAAAAATCTCAATGGATGATATTTTTTGATAGTTTTTTATCATTTAAACTCATTCTTTCGTGTGGGAAGATATACTATTAGCAAGAAATAACTTTGTCAGGCAAGAGAAGGAAAGGTTTTAACAATGTTATTGTGTATAAAGAGTCTCCAGTGTACAAGAAATTTACACCAAATATACATATTTCAGGTAACATTCTTTCAGAAAATGTTCTCTTAGTTTTTAACTGCATTGTTTATTTAGGGTTTATACACATTCAGCAAATAAAGTCTTTAACAGTGAAAGGGAAAAAAAGTATTTAGCAATATTATAATGAGTCACCTTTTTCTGTCTTATGGGAGAACATTAGACAAATCACATCTTTCAGGTAAAACTTTTTAGGCCTGCTCTAATGTTAACTTCCTTGCTTATTTAATGCTTATATACATTTAATGTAGAATGTCTTTAAATACACCAAAGGAAAAACCCACTTTAAATTTTTCTGTTTTTACTTTCAAATTATACAGAAAAGTATGAACACGTAATTTTAACAATTTGCAACATTTTACCAAACAATAAATATCACACACACACACACACATGCTGTTTTTCTGGAAAAGAATACTAACATCACATTAAGTGTGATTCATGACAAGGATCAAATAAGGCTCATAAAGTGATAAAACAAGGATATATTATAAGGTAGATGCACAATTAGGCGAAGACACTGAATTATAAATATCCATATGATAAATAATATAATATGTAAATATTTTAGACTGTATATCTTTATATATTAAGTTGCACATGTGAGAAGAAGCACGTGGAATTTGCCTTTCTTTGTCTGGCCTATTTCACTTTGTATGTTCATCTCTGGTCTATCCAGTTGTTGAGAAATGACAGGATTTTATTTTCATGGCTGAGAAATATTCCATCATGTAATATACAGCATTTACTTTATCCAGTCATCAGCTGATAGACATCTATTTTTGCTATTGTGAATTAGGTGTAGATATCTTTTTCATATGCTGACTTCATTTCCAGTGGATTTATTCTCAGAAGTGGGATAGCTGGTTCATATGGTAGATGTACTGTTAGTTATTTGAGTAATCTACATACTGCCTTACATAAAGGCTATACTAATGTTCATTCCCACTAGTAGTGTATTTTGGATCCCTTTTCTCCACAATCTCACCAGCGTTTGTTATTTTTTGCATTTTAGAGAATAGCCATTCTAACTGGCTGTGGCCTTGTCCTATATATTCTTTTTTATGTTGAGATATGTACCTTTTATACGGAATATTTTAATGTTTTCATCATGAAGAGTTGCTGTATTTTATGAAATGCTTCCTCTGCATAGATTGAGATAATCATAGGATTTTTATCCTTTATTCTGTTTATAGATATATTGTGTTTATTAATTTGTTTTTTTTTAAGATTTATTTATTTATTTGGAAGTCAGAATTACACAGAGAGAGAAAGAGAAACAAAGAGAGAGAGAGAAGTCTTCTATCACTGGTTCACTCCCCAGTTGACAGCAACGGCCAGAACTGTGCTGAACCGAAACCAGGAGCCAGGAGCTTCTTCTGGGTCTCCCACAAAGGTGCAGGGGCCCAAGGATTTGGTCCATCTTCCACTGTTTTCCCAGGGCATAGCAGAGAGCTGGATCAGAATTGTAGCAGCCAGGACTCAAACTGGTGCCCATGTGGGATGCCCAGGACTGCAGGCAGTGGCTTTATCCACCAAGCCACAGCACCAGCCCCATGTTTATTTATTTGTGTTTGTGGAACCACCCCTGCAAATATGGAATGCATTCCACTTGGTCAGGATAGGTGATCTTTTTGGTATGCTGTTGGATTCAATTTGCTAGATAGGAAGTGAATGATATAATTATAAAAACATGGCTGTGGAGAGGAGGATAAATAATTGACACAGTGGATCCTCAGGGAGATTCTGACCTGAGTCATCCAGTAAGATAGAAGAAACATGGAAAACAGCTAAACACTGAGACAGCATTACAGATCTCTGTACAGAATGACATTCCCATGGGCACTCTTTTCTCTTTCTCACACTCCTGCTTGCAGAATTAAAATGGTCTCATATTTATCATGACTCAAAACTCTATAGACGATCCTCTATAAAGTAATCAAGTAGCCCTCCAGGAAAAGTGAAGTCTCTTAAGTGTGGATGTTGATGACCCTCCTCAAACTGTACTAAAGAACAAGACCAGAGGTTCAGTAACTGACACTAGCAACAAACAACAAAGGAAACAGAGGGGAGAACATTGTCTAAGAAATAGTAGGAGACAATTTTTATGAGTAACGGTACACCATAAAATACCTACTAGAACGAATGGAGAAAAAAGCTAAAAAAAAAAAAAGTGACACAATAAAAATCCAGTTCCAGACAACTTCTTGCAGAGTTTTAGAACAATAATTAAGATTAAAAAATTCAGGCCGGCGCCGCGGCTCACTAGGCTAATCCTCCGCCTTGTGGCGCAGGCACACCGGGTTCTAGTCCCGGTTGGGGCACCGGATTCTGTCCCGGTTGCCCCTCTTCCAGGCCAGCTCTCTGCTGTGGCCAGGGAGTGCAGTGGAGGATGGCCCGAGTACTTGGGCCCTGCACCCCATGGGAGACCAGGAGAAGTACCTGGCTCCTGCCATCGGATCAGCGCGGTGAGCTGGCCGCAGTGCGCCGGCCGCGGCGGCCATTGGAGGGTGAACCAACGGCAAAAGGAAGACCTTTCTCTCTGTCTCTCTCTCTCACTGTCCACTCTGCCTGTGAAAAAAAAAAAAAAAAGATTAAAAGATTCTAAAGCTTTTCAAAGGAGAAATAACTTTCCCATGAATGGAAATAAGACTTGCATCAGATTCTCAAGAGCAACACTGAGTGCTAAAAGAGAAAAGATAAGCACCTATGACATTGAAGGAAAGTAAATTTCATCCTTGAATTTATAATCTCAAAAGTTGTGATCAAGTTTTGGGACAGAATTGAGATAGTTTTAGATGTTTAAGAAATCAAAAATTTTACCACAATTTTTCATGTGTATTCTAATTAGCAAAGGAGATCAGAAATAAGAGTTGCATAAACTCCTTTTTTACTTTTTTCTTGTAAAATATATTTCTAAGTAGTATGTAGCTACATTTTAGATACAGTATATTATAACATGGAAGGAGAGTGCTTCTAACTTATTTTCACTCACATCAGAAGTGTTTCCTAAAGCTGCATGCCACAATGCCTCCTTAAAATATTGGATATATCTGGGGCCAGTGCTGTGGTGTAGCAGGTAAAGCTGCCACCTGCGGTTCTGGCATCCCATATGGGTACAGGTTCTAGTGCCAGTTGCTCCACTTCCTATCCAGCTCTCTGCTATGGCCTGGGAAAGCAGTAGAAGATGGCCCAAGCCCTTGGCCTCCTACACCTGAGTGGGAAACCCAGAAGAAGCTCCTGGCTTCATATCAGAGCAGCTCCAGCCATCGCAGCCAATTGGGGGCTGAAACAGCAGATGGAAGACCTCTGTCTTTATCTGCCTCTCCTTTTCTGTATGTGACTCTGACTTTTAAATAAAATAAATTAATATTAAAAATATTGGAAATATCCAGCCATAAGACAGGATATTTTATTCGGGCATTTGCAGCTTTGCAGGCTGAAAAAAAGAGAGAGCAAGAGACAGAGCAAGAGAGTTTCTGTTCCATAGTAAGAGAAGGAGAAAGGGTATTGATGAGGAGACAACTAGGGCCCACATCATGTAAGAAGCAGCCACACTTACCATATCTCATTTTCAGAGTTATTTGAGCATGTACTCTGATAAGACGAGTGAGTAGATGATGACTCACATGCAAACACATGAGAACAAGGAAACAGACAAATGAAAGAAATCTTGCAGGACAGTCGTCCAACAGGCCCTAAAGGCAGTCATTCTAGAGATTAGCAAGGAGATTGGTGGCTCTAGGAAGAAGTCTCTGTAGCAAAGCAAATCTTCATGCAAAGGACTATATGACTGAGGGGATGGTTCAACCTGGAGCATCGCAAAGCATTTTATTCAAAATAAAAGAAAATCTAACAGGAAATTACAGACAAATAAAAACTGTATGTAAATGAGATTTCATGCAATTGTTGGTTTATCAGAGAATTCATTTTTGCTTTGATTCCCCTGACATGCTCTCCTAAGTGGCCCTGGAGTTATGGCTTTGTTCATATACAAAAGGGCATGTAATGTAAGCACTTATTCATAATAACACAATAAAGATCATTACTAACTTTAATCACCCATGGGCAAATTATGTAGGACTGACTTAGTTGTAAATGCCAAACAGAAAGTAAATATTAACCAAAAAATGTAAAAGAATAGCACACAGTCCCTGGGAAGTGGAAGGGGAGAGGATTGAGGTAGCAAATACAGGAATACTGATATTTGAAATATTAAATATAACAAGAAATACGAAAGTCACAGAACTGCATCTCTCATGCATTCAGAAGCATGGAGTGGGATACAGGTTTACTTAACAAAATATTTGTTTTTAAATTTTAAGAAATTAGTCAATCCTTTATGGAACATGTAAGCCAAGAGACAGATATGGTTTATCAGGTGGTATTTTGAAGGTAACAGACTAAAGTGGTTGCTCCTGGAGAGTGAGACTATGGATTTGAACAGATAAGGGAGGGAAGTATTAAACTTATGATAGGCTAATCTTATAAATGATCACATATACATGTACTTTTAATAACAACCAACATTAAAAATTCAGAAAAGAAGACTTCAAGTTGTGCTTGGGAATCTCCCACAGTGCAATACCCAGTCATGATGAAATGGCTTGCTATGAGTGCAAGGTAAGGTTCTCACTGATATGGTCTGCGTCATGGAGGAGACTGAGTGCAGAGATGGCTTGAATTTGCTCCATTCCAACAAAAGCTGACCTTTGATGAAGTAGCTTTGCTAAACACAGAGGAAGACCAGTGTGGAAAGTGGAGCTGTGGGGGGACCCGTTCTTCATGGCTTCACTTCTCTCAGGTTGTCGTCAGACTTTATTATTGAAGCGCTCCAGATTTGCCAACTTCTTCAGTGTGTTTGAATATTCTATCAGTAACCAGATACGTGGCAAAGAGGAATAAAGGCACTCTTTATCAGAGGATGTACACAATTTAGGTAAGCATCAGTTTCAACCTATGATCAGATCCATAAGTAAGAAAAGAGATAATAGAAATCAATATGAAGAAACAGATTGCAATTTTGGAATAATTATGACAGTAAGCAGAAGGATATAAAACACTTGCCAAAATATTAAGAAAAGATTAGAAATGTTTATCTGGTGCATCAGTCAGGATAGGTAAGATAATGCTACAACAATAAGACACCTCAAGTGTTAGTTATTTCTTGCTTACGCTGCATATATAACATGGGCTAACAATGGATCTGTGTCCTTAAATCTTGAACATCTTCACTCAGTGACCCAGAGTGATGAAGAAGCTATGACATGGAGTGTTGTTGTCCACTGAGGCATAGGATTGTGAATGAATAAGGGGTGGCAAACATTCCATGGCTTCTTAGGCCTCTGCTTGCAAGATCCACTTTTATTTTCCATTTGCATTTCCTGAAGCAAACCAAGTCACATGGTAGTCACTGATTCCAAGGGGGAAGGATCATCCCTGAAACAGGAAAAAAAAAAGAAACTAAATTTTTATGAACAACTTTAATGACTAACACATCAGAAACTGAAAAGCAGTTTGGGAATGAAAATCCTAAGTAATAGAAACTCATAAATAAATTAGTAATTCTGAAAATCAAATGAATAATTTTAACAATAAATAGTAAATACTCCCAAAGTGTAGCAGAGAGATTCAGAAACATAAATACAGTAAGAGTGAATCCGGTAGATGTAGGAAACAAGCAACAGAAGATCCAATGAAACATACATTACTCATCAAAGAAGAGAGGGAAAACACTGATGCAGCTTTTCAGGTGTGGGAAAGGCCCAAGTGTGCAGATCAAAGTGCTTATGAGTAGTAGAAAAAGTTGATGAAAAGATAAAAATTCCTAGATGTCTCCAGTTCAGTTTTTAAACCTCAAGGATAGTGAAAGAAACTTGAGCATCTAGAAATGGAAAGTAAGATCACTTATTATATGCTTTTCAAACTAAAATATATTGGACATACAGAAAAGTGTATAAATTGCAATTAAACAGTTCAGAGAATTATCTCATGAGAAAACCATTGTGTGACCACTATGCAGGGCATGAAATATAATTTTTTCTTTACCATAAATTTATGCCCACCTGCAGCCCAGTTACTAGATTCTCCTCCCCAATGCCTACTGCAATCCTGACTCCTAAATCTATTTTTTTTGCCTAGTTTTAAATTTGATCTAAATGAAACCACATAATAGAGTATATGTTATAAGGCTTTCTTTGTCTTATCACTATGTTGTTTAGATTCTAAAATGTTGCTTTATTTTAATAATAGCAATACATTCAACTCATTGAAAAATATGATTTACTGTGGGAATATACCCAAATGCTTATTTATTCTAATGTTGATAGTTTTGTATATTATCTTGTCTCAAGTAGTTTGCATTTACAAAAATATTCTTGTACTTGTGTTCTACTGCACACACACACACACACATTTCTATTAGGTATGAAATTCTGAAATTCAGTATCCCATTGTTACCCTTATCAGAGGCCATCCCTCTTTGTCAGGTTTAAGATCACAGTCCAGCCCTGCATTGTGTCTTAGTGGGTAAAGCTGCAGCCTGTAATATGGGCATCAAATATGGACACAATTCAAGTCCTTGCTGCTCCACTTCTGATCCAGTTCTCTGCTAATGGTCTGGGAAAAATAATGGGAGATGGTTCAAGTACTTGGGCCCTTTGCTGCTCATGTAAGAGACCTGGAAGAAGCTCCTGGCTCCTGGCTCCTGGCTCCAACCTGGCCCAGTGCCTACTGTTTCGGCCATTTGGAAAGTAAATCAGAGAATGGCAGATCTCTCTCTCTCTCTGTATATCCCTTCCACCTACCTTGTAACTCTGATTTTCAAATAGAATAAATAAATCTATTCTTAAAAAAATATCACTGTCAATTTGTTAAGTCAACAACAGGAGTCACTGTGCACTTACTCCTCATGTAGGATCTTTGTCCTTAGTGTGCTGCACATTGAGATTCAATGCTATAACTAGTACTCAAACAGTATTTTTCACTTTATGTTTCTGTGTGGGAGCAAACTGTTGAAATCTTTACTTAATGTATGCTAAACTGATCTTCCGTATATAAAGAGAATTGAAAATGAATCTTGATGTGAATGGAAGGGGAGAGGGAGTGGGAAAGGGGAGGGTTGCGGGTGGGAGAGACGTTATGGGGGGGAAGCCATTGTAATCCATAAGCTGTACTTTGGAAATTTATATTCATTAAATAAAAGTTAAAAAAAATTACAAAAAATATATATAAAAGGTAAAAAAAATCACAATCATCTTCCCTCCTCTTAGGATCCTCATTCACCTTTTTCTGCTTTATTTTATTCATGACACTCAACTCTTATAAACTAACTTGTATTCATTTATTTTTGTTCATTTTTTATCACCTTCTCACGGTAATGTGAACTCCATTTATGCTTATTTTGTTAATGGTTCCCTTTTTAACATATAGATATTTTCTATAATTTTTGTTGAATGAATTAGTCATCTTATATGATTATGAGAGTGAATGGGTTCCATATAACATCACATATTTATTCCACATATGCATGTCTTTTTTTGTGCATTGCATGTTTGTGACTCTTGCTTATTTTTCTTCAAGATTTTATATGTGCATTTTTAACATGTAAAATTTAAAAAACATACTGTGCCTTTATCTGATGTTTATGTTGCAAAATTATTTTCAAGTTTATTGGGGGCCTTTGATTTAGTTTTTGATACGTATGTTTTTAAAGATTTATTGTTGTAATCATTTGAAAAGCAAAGTTACAGAGAGTGGGATAAAGACAGAGGTTCATCTTCCATCTTCTGGTTCACTCCCTTTGTGACCAAAACAGCTGCAGCTGGGCCAGGCTTAAGCCAAGAGTTTCATATGGATCTCTCACGTGCGTGCAGGGGCCCATGGACTTGGGCCATCTTCTGCTGCTTTTCCAGGTACATTAGCAGGGAGTTGGATCAGAAGCAGAGCAGCTGGGACTCGCCCATATGGGATGCTGCCACTGCAGATGGCAGCCGAATCTGTGACGTCAGGTTTTTTCTTTTCTTTTTTTTTTTTTTTTGCTTTCAAACTTTTATTTAATGAATATAAATTTCCAAAGTACGGCTTATGGATTACAATGGCTTCCCCCCCATAACGTCCCTCCCACCCGCAACCCTCCCCTTTCCCACTCCCTCTCCCCTTCCATTCACATCAAGATTCATTTTTGTTTCTCTTTATATACAGAAGATCAGTTTAGCATACATTAAGTAAAGATTTCAATAATTTGCTCCCACACAGAAACATAAAGTGAAAAATACTGTTTGAGTACTAGTTATAGCATTGAAACTCAATGTGCAGCACACTAAGGACAAAGATCTAACATGAGGAGTAAGTGCACAGTGACTCCTGTTGTTGACTTAACAAATTGACACTCTTGTTTATGGCCTCAGTAATCACCTTAGGCTCTTGTCATGAGCTGCCAAGGCTATGGAAGCCCCTGAGTTCACTGACTCTGATCATATTTAGACAAGGCCATGGTCAAAGTGGAAGTTCTCTCCTCCCTTCAGAGAAAGGTACCTCCTTCTTTGATGACCCATTCTTTCCACTGGGATCTCACTCACAGAGACTTTCATTTAGTTTTTTTTTTTTTTTCTTTTTTCCTAGAGTGTCTTGGCTTTCCATGCCTGAAATACTCTCATGGGCTTTTCAGCCGGATTTGCATGCCTTAAGGGCTGATTCTGAGGCCAGAGTGCTGTTTAGGACATCTGCCATTCTATGGGTCTGCTGTGTATCTCACTTCCCATGTTGGACCATTCTCTCCCTTTTTTATTCTATCAGCTAGTATTTGCAGACACTATTTTTGTTTATGTGATCCCTTTGGGTCTTAGTCCTATCATTATGATCAATTGTGAACAGAAATTGATCACTGGGACTAGTGAGATGGCATTGGTATATGCCACCTTGATGGGATTGAATTGGAATCCCCTGGTATGTTTCTAACTCTACCGTTTGAGGTAAGTCAGCTTGAGCAATATGTTATCACTCTTAGTATTTTTTTTTGTTTGTTCTACTTAACACTTTTGGTTGAATACTGTAATCAATACACAATTCTTCTTAAGTGCTGAAACAAATAATATTTACAAATAAATGCATCATGTTTTATTTCTTGAAATTTCATACATACAATGATGTCTTCAGTCCTTTGCTCCATGAAAAATTTGTTTTTTTTCTAAGGCATGAAGTGAACATATATCTTTAGAATCTTTTATTTAACATGATTTATGGAATTATTCCTGCCTTCCCCAATAATGTCAAATGCTATCATTACCATAAGCTAAATCCAATCATTTTTGAGTCTCTTTCCCCTATAATCCATTTCATTGTTATTCCCAACTTATCTCTAATATCATTAAAGATGTTTATTTATAGTCCCAAAGTTCTATAAATTATTTTGTTTGTAATGTTATAAAAATTATTATTCACCCTAATTATTAGATTTTTCTAATTTTCTCTGTTTTTTAAAAATTTCCTAGATTTCTTTACATACTTATTTTTCAAAATGGACATAGCATTATTTAGTTTCATACAGACATACAAAACAAAATCTAAAACTAAAAACTACAAAGAATAAACATGCAAACAAAAAATCCTCCTGACAGACTAATTAGGATCCGATTGAATAAACAGATTAATTTAGTGAAAAGTAACCAAAACATGCTATTATTTATTTCTGTCCAAAGGTATTTGTTATCTTTTCATTTAGCTAAGATCTTTTTCATGCTTCTTTGTAGATTTTCTGTGTTTGCAAGATTTCTAACAATATGTTTTATTATTTTCCATTTTGTTAAACGACATACTTTCATAACATCTTTTCTTGATAGTTTTATTGGAACTTAGATAAACTTTTTTTTAACAGGCAGAGTTAGACAGTGAGAGAGAGAGACAGAGAGAAAGGTCTTCCTTTTTCTGTTGGTTCACCCCCCAAGTGGCCGCTACTGCCAACGCGTTGCGGCTGGCGCGCTGCGCCGATCTGAAGCCAGGAGCCTGGTGCTTCCTCCTGGTCTCCCATGTGGGTGCAGGGCCCAAGCACTAGGGCCATCCTCCACTGTCTTCCCGGGCCACAGCAGAGAGCTGAACTGGAAGAGGTGCAACTAGGACAGAACTGGGCCCCAACTGGGACTAGAACCCGGAGTGCCGGCACTGCAGGTGGAGGATTAGCCTAGTGAGCCACGGTGCCGGCCTGAACTTAGATAAACTTTAGACTTTAGTATATAATCTGTCTAATCCTCACCTTCTTAAATTCTAATTTTTAATCAGGTTTGTAGTTTTTTTTTTTTTTAATATTCATATGTTCATTTGAAAGTTCCACAGAGAGGAAGAAGGAGAGAGAGAGAGGAAATGAGAGAGAGAGAGAGAGAGAGAGAGAGAGATGTCTTCCATCCTTCTGTTCACTCCCAAAATGGCCAAAATATCTGGGGCTGGGTTAGGCCAAAGCCAGGAGCCGTAAGCTTCTATCTGATCTCTCATGTGGGTGCAGGGGCCCAAATGCTTGTGACATCTTCCACTACTTTCTCAGGCTATAGCAGAGAGCAACAGTGTATCCATAACAAACGGTTTAAAATGCCATTAAAATACTAAGAACAGCTTCTTAATTTTTGACGTAAATGTCAATGCCTATCAATTTCAATCAATAGTATTTTCAAAAAATGGAGTTGAAATTGGTGGACATTTCTATGGAAAAATAAAGAAACTTTAACCCTTACCTCAAATCATATTGAAATTTTAGCTCAGAATGGATCATAGACCTCAATTTGAAAGCTAAAAATACAATGGGGAGGAGGAAGGAAAATATACTCATGATGTTGTCATTGATAAAATACTAAAGAAAACAAATTGAAAACGTGGACTATACTAAATGTATCAAGTTCAGCTCATAGAAAAACGCTTGCTAGTCTACCGCCATACCCCACTGAATGTGCCCGATATCGTCTGATCTCGCAAGACGCTCACTTGAAAACTGGGAAAGAGAAAATATTCAAGAAATATGTTTGCAAAGAGTTGTTATAGTCATGCAATACTCTTGTAATTACAAAATAAAAGACCAATCAAAAGTAATTGAAATGGACAAAATTTTTGAACATATACTTCATACAAAGAGGTGTATATGTGATCAATTATGTTAAATGATATTTAACATATGAATCACTAGGAAGCACAAATTAAACTCACAGCTGTGCTACTACAAGACCTCTACTACATAGCTAAGATTTGTGAGTATGCCAATAACAATTGTTAACAGAGAAAGATATAGAGTAAATCCCATATAGAGAACAGTGAGCATGTAATGCCACGCAACCATTTGGGGAAACTATTTTGTGAAGTTTCATAAAGTTAAACATATATTTACCATCCTGCTCAGCAATCCCAACACTAAAGGAAATAAAAACATATACTAACAAAAAGACTTATTTATGAATGTTCAGGAAAGTTCATTCCTGATACCTTTTACCTTGAAGAAGTAGACAAAACATGGAACTGAAAAGATTTCACTGTCCTACTCTCCAGAGCCTGGTAATTTTGCCCATCTTGACAAAAGGACCTTAGCAGGTATGAATGGGAGGATCTTGGGTCGGGGGATACCCAAGATGATCTGGTTTAGCCAAACTTAATCACAGGAGTCATTTAAGTGAAAAGGGGCGGTGGGGAGGCAAGCAAGTCAGAGATGAAATGTACAGATGTGTTGGTCTCAAAGATGGAAGGGGCTGAGGAGTGAAGGAATTTGGACAGTCTCTAAAAGCTGCAGAAAGCCAGGAAAAATATACCTCTAAACCTCCATAAGGGGTGCAGTCTTGCGCAGATTCGTTGATTATGGTCCCATGAGGCCTATTTTGGATTTCCAATCTCTCGATAGTGACTCTATGTTCATTTGTGCCTCCAAGTTTGTGTTTGTTTGTTATAATAGCAACATGAAACTAGAACATCAGATTGTAACTCAAATACTTATGCTCTAATGGATGAGTGAACAAATTGTGGTATATTCCTTGGAAAAATTCTGCTTAGCAATAAGAAAGAATAAATTCTTGATGCCTACAAACACATGACTGAATTACATTAGCCACATATTCTGCTGAATATGTGCTATAAGTTTCAGTATCTGTGAGATTTTCACTTAAAGGGACAAAGTAAATCAATGATTGCCTTGGGCAGAGGTGGAGGTGATTGTCTACTAAGGAGTAGAAAATACTTTTCTGATTGACAGAAATATTCTATTTTCACATATGGTGGTGGATATATGCACACATGCATTGGAAAACCTCATCAAAATACACAACCTAATAGGTGCATTTTATTTTATGTATATTTTGTTTCAATAAGTTTTGTTTTACTTGAAAAGTAAAAAAAAGCCACCAATTAGAAATAAGAAATGTGAATTAATTTATTTTACACAAATTGAAAATGAGAATTCTATGTAGAACTGGAGTTGGAAACATGAATTAGGCAATTACTATGAAGATGTTCTTTAGAAAATTAGAAAACCACTTGTGAAAAAAGGTCAGCATAAAAATAGTTTTCTAAAATTTTTTTTCAAAAATGTATGGCAGGAGTAAATCCTAAATTGGTTAACTTGTTCCAGACAGTACAACTTATAGGAGGGAAAGCTGGTATAAATTATGATGATTCTGAACATAAAATGAAACCCAGTCACTAAAATGTTATTTTGATATGTAAAGACATTATGACATATCTTTGAGTGAATTTTAATTTTATTCTATACTTACTGAATATCTTCCATGTTCTAGTTATAGATAACGGAAAATACCAAATATGGTCTTTGTTCTCACATTGCTTACTACTTGTAAGGGAGAACATTAGATTTAAAAAATTGAGTTACTACATATATACTACAATAAAAATTATAAGGCACTGCATAGGTAGGAGCAGTGACTGATATTTGGGTTGTGAAGTGTAGAGGAAATCAAACTAGTATGATGATGTCTAATAGCAAAAGATGTTGAGACTGAAGCATGTGGAGGATCATTCACAGTCTCTCGTGGCAATCCTCTCACATGAAGACATGTCAGTTGTTACCACAAGTAAGTCCTTTATTCATCATGCAACACCGCTTCAGTCATATTGACATTGTGACTATTCACTGTTGTCCTGTTTTCTATAAAAATCCTACCCTTTAGTCTTCACTTCACTGTAAGCTGTCTCTATGGGTCCATTAAAAATGTTCTTGCAAATCTAAAAATGCCTTACTATTTCCTGTTCCATGGAACACAATGGAACTGGTGTGTTCCCTCTCATTCACAACCTTCCAAATGACCATTCCCTCCTTTTTGAAACTATCTTCTTTGTTTCTATTGTTAGTTTTCCAAGGGTGCCACAACAAAATACCATACACCAACAACTGAAATTTATCTCTTGTAGTTCTGGAGGTTTGAAGGCCAAGATGTAGTGGTCAGCAAGTTCAATATTTCCTGGGGCCTCTCTCCTTGGCTTGCAGGTGGCCGCTGCCTTCTCACTGTGCCCTCACTTGGCCTCTCGGTTCCCAGCATCCTTGCTGTTTCTTTTTCTTATAAGGACACAAACCCTGGTGGATTAGGTCTCCATCCTTACGACCTCATTTAATATTATTCCTGAAAGGCCCTGATTTTACAGTCAATTGAACCTCAGCCTGAGAATTTGCAGAGATGGGGGACACAATGGATGCCAGATACCAATCTATGAAATTTTATCTTCCTTTCTTTTGTAACCATTACCCTTTTATTTCTTCTATCCCTTGAACAAAGGGACAATTTAGGACTTAGTCATCAGGTTCTCTCTTTTGTTATTTTTCTTTTTCTTCTTCCTGACTCCAGCTCTTCTATTGTACCCTAATGATTTGAAATTCTGTGTACAAGCCATTGTTTTTCAAATAAATAAATCATCTACTGTATTTCTTTATCAATTACAGGTGCTGGATAAGTTGCCTGGGTGGGGGGAATGGTTGTGGTAATATCACACCAATGTGCAGGTTCATATCTCCTTGAAGCAGGGGTAGGAATGGAGCTCTCTCCAAAGTGACCCTCTGGCCCAGTCCTCAAAAACCAAAAAATGTTCCTCTAACACTGTTATGTCTCATTTTCCATCCCATTACACAACAATGATTAACATTTATTGAGTATTTATTAAGTGCTAGGCACTCTTCTGTGAGCTTTACACATATTAATTCACCTTTGTAATCCTCATGATAATTTTATGCTTTCATTATTATAATTTAACAGATTAGAAGACTTGGCTATAGGCTACTTAAATTGCTCAGGTCACATAGATGGTAAGGAAATACAACGATCTTATCATCTGACTCTAGTGTGCACACTCTGAACTATCTGCAAAGACTGATTATGTATGGGGCACTGAAGATAAAACTAATACTTTCAATCAGGTTAAGGGCATTTTAATCAAAAGAGATATGATGATAATCGGAATATTATTTGATAAAAATGAAAGTTTTGTTATATTGTTGTCTTCATTATACATGTCAAGTGAACTAAAAACTTGTATGTTAAATTCACATTCCTAAAAACTGGAAACCACACAAATTAATTTAAAAAATACTTCCCATGATAAAGAAATGTTTCTATTATTACATTATAAGCTGAAAACAAAGACTAAAAATGAGCAGATTTACCTACAAACATTTGTTAAACAAAACTTTATGTCACAAAAATACCACAAATGAAAATACAGACAGAAAATTTGGGGACAGCTATTAGATATTAACAAGAAGGATGAACACTATAGGAGAAAAAAGGAAAATAAAATAATTTCTCAAAGAAGCAAACATGTAAATATCTAATGAACAAATGGAGCTACAGAAATAGCATTTTCCCACTCAAGTTGGCAAAATTTATTTTTAATGGTAATTCTCAGTGTGGATGTGGGCTTTTGTGTGGGTGTGGGAAATGTGATTTTCCTACATTGTGGGTACTTATTTCTAAACCCATCTTAAAATAATTTGAAAAGCACATTTTGTCTTCAATTTGTTAATCTGTCTTGAAATGATTTTTTTTTAACTTTTACCTAGCATTTCCCCACTAAGAAAGAGATTCTAAAAGAATATTTGCCTGTCTGCATATTTATTCTGTAGGGATATTTGTTTAAGACTTAATCATTGCAGTTAAATAGCGGCAACAATTGACATATCCCATTTGAGAGGACTGGCATGATAGACAAGAAAATTAGTTTTGGTACTTTATTCTCAGACACATAGTCCTTGTGGGGAGCAACCCGGACTAGACTGAGTTACTGGAATTAAGACTTATTCTATGCATCTGCTCTCCCACAATATGGCGCTGGGAGAGAAGTAAACAGCTTCCGCACAGCTGCCTCCAGTTCAACCAATTAACTGTAGGACTTGCTCCTGATTGGAGAGCAGCGTACTTGGCGTGTGGGCAGCAGAGTTAGGATTGGCGGAAGAGGACTATAAAGGAGGAGAGAGACGGCACGCACCAGGAACATCTAAGGGGAACATCTAGCTGAAGGAACACCCGTGCAGCCCCCGAGAGAGCCGGCCGGCGGTGTGCCGCTCCCCTGCGGAAGTGGGGAATGCGGCCAGGGGGAACTGCCCTTCCACGGAGGTGGAAGGGATAGTAGCCAACCCGGGAAGAACCAGCAGCAAACCCGGGGAGGGCCGAGCAGACGAGAGAACAGCGCAGGGTCCTGTGTCGTTCCTCCACGAAGAGGGGGAGCGACATAATGGTGCCGTGACTCGGATAGGAAACCTGACTCGGATAGGAAACCTAGCTCGGATAGGAAACCTAGGACGGATAGGAAACTTAGGAGGGAAGAAACGGGAAGAACTGGGAAAATACCGGAGAGAGAGACTAGCAAACAGTCTAGGGAAAAGCCAGACGATAAAGGTGCCGGAAGAAGCTATTGAAAGCCTAGGCATAGACTCAGATACGGACTACGGGGGGAAGCTGGGAGAAATCTCTAAGGTCGAAAGCGAAAGTGAAGGCTAGAACAAACAGACTCGGATGCGGACTGTGGGGAGAGGCCAGGAGAAATGAGGGAGGAGTATTGTTGGAGGAAAGCTTGGGGAAACATACCGGGTAGAGAAAAATGTTAGGGAAATTGAAGCCGCGGGGGGCAGGCCGAGGCGGATACGAAAGCCACTTTGGGATTCTCAAGTTAGCCCAGGAATAGGGGGCGAAAAGTTGAAACCAGAAGCTGAAACATAAGCCAGATTGGGATCCGTCTGATTAGCCCAGGGAGCAAAGGACGGGAAGCCAAACCGTGCTGCGGAGACGTAAGCTGGGTTGAATTCGCCAGGCTAGCCCGGGGAACTTAGATTGAATGCTAGTGGCGGACACGTAAGCTACGCTGTGTGACTCGCGGAGGCTGCCGCGCGCAGACAGAGCGTGCGGGGCTCAAGTACATAGGGAACGCGGGGCTAGCGCGGAGACCGCGGAGTGTGCACGCAAAGCCGAGCCGCGCAGAGCCGCGAAGCCGCGCGGAGCCGTGAAGCTGCCGGCAGGGCGAGGCGCCGGAAAGCTGCCGAGAAGCAGCCTCGGGGCGGGCGCAGCTGGGAAGCCGCGGGGATAAGAGAAACAGAAGTTTAGAAATGGAATGAGAGCGGGAAGCTGCGGGGATAAGAGAAACAGAAGTTTAGAAGTAAAGTGAGAGAAATAGGAATGCTGGAAGATAGAAGTAAAATGGGAGAAATAGGAATGCCCAGAGATAGAGAAATAGAGAAATAGAAAGGCCTCCCCTCAACATGGCAATGAGAGAGCTTGGATTCGGTCTGCCTGATTAAGTGAGGCGATGAGCACCTGCGGGCAGCTAGCAGCTTATGCGCCGCAGGTCACCGAAGACAGGCACGAATTAACATCAGTAAGGCCTCCCCCACAATACGGCAATGAGAAGGCTTGGATTCGGTTTGCCTGATTGTTAGGGCTTGTAAGCCCCTGCAGGCAGAGCAGAGCATGCGCTGCGGGGCACCGAACACAGGCACGCATCAGCGCCTAAAAACCTCCTCATAACATGGCGAAGAGAGGACCCGGATCCGGTTTGCCTGATAGGACTTGTAAGAACCTGTGGCAACTCTAGCAAGTAGAGCAGAGTGTGTGCCGCGGGACACCGAAGACAGGCGCGTATCAACGCCAAAAATAAAAAGAAAGGGGGATCTGTGGGGAGCAAACCGGACTAGACTGAGTTACTGGAATTAAGACTTATTCTATGCATCTGCTCTCCCACAATATGGCGCTGGGAGAGAAGTAAACAGCTTCCGCACAGCTGCCTCCAGTTCAACCAATTAACTGTAGGACTTGCTCCTGATTGGAGAGCAGCGTACTTGGCGTGTGGGCAGCAGAGTTAGGATTGGCGGAAGAGGACTATAAAGGAGGAGAGAGACGGCACGCACCAGGAACATCTAAGGGGAACATCTAGCTGAAGGAACACCCGTGCAGCCCCCGAGAGAGCCGGCCGGTGGTGTGCCGCTCCCCTGCGGAAGTGGGGAATGCGGCCAGGGGGAACTGCCCTTCCACGGAGGTGGAAGGGATAGTAGCCAACCCGGGAAGAACCAGCAGCAAACCCGGGGAGGGCCGAGCAGACGAGAGAACAGCGCAGGGTCCTGTGTCGTTCCTCCACGAAGAGGGGGAGCGACAGTCCTCAACTGCAGCTTTAAGAATCTACTGTTAACACTGCTCCCTCAAGGGATTGGTGCTACAAGGAGAGGCTCACTAACACACTCAGGATAGATTCTTGGGCTTTTCTTGGGGCGGGGGGGAGTCTTATGGTTTTTACCATAATTCAAATTTATTATATCATATAACCTGAAGTCTGTCTCACAACTAAGTTAATTTGCCATACTCTGAATAGCCATACAACTTCTATTTCGGTCTCACACAAATGCCATCAAGAAGTAGCTTCTCTCACCTGCGCCACGGCACCTAGGCTAATCCTCCACCTGCAGCGCCGGCACTCCAGGTTCTAGTCCCAGTTGGGGCACCGGTTCTGTCCTGGTTGCACCTCTTCCAGTTCAGCTCTCTGCTGTGGCCTGGGAAGGCAGTGGAGGATGGCCCAAGTGCTTGGGCCCTGCACCCACATGGGAGACCAGGAGGAAGCACCTGGCTCCTGGCTTCGGATCAGTGCAGCGCACCGGCCGCAGCGGCCAGTTGGGGGGTGAACCAACAGAAGGAAGACCTTTCTCTCTGTCTCTCTCTCTTACTAATTCTGCCTGTCAAAAAAAAAAAAAAAAGTAGCTTCTCCAGACAAAAAACTCATATCGAAATCACCACCATTGTCGCCACCATCTTCTTCAACTTCACGGTGATGATGTTTATTGTTTCAGTTTGGCGAACTGGGATCTAAAGCTCCAATAACTCTCTTCCTTATATAGTCCCATGCTACAGTTGCCCAAGAGATGTTTAATATTTGAACGGGCCAAATGAAGCAGAAACATGGAGCTTTGAGAATTGATATAGTCAGAAATGGTGATGGACAGGTACAGAGGAGGTGGCTTGTGTTTCTGCCCAGTCTCCTTTGCTCCACATCCTTCCTTTTTGCCCCACTTCTGACCTTGTTGGACAAGAGTAGCTCCAGGCTTACCACTCAGTTCTAAGCTATGAACATCCAGTCCTGGGACTGACAGAGAAGATAACTTCCTGTAGATCCCCCTTTGAGACATACAAAACACAAAGCAGTCATTAACTTAGAGCTTCAAATAAACAACACACATCCTTTGTATATATCAGATGCTACAAGAACTGAAATCTTTATAGCAATCTATTATGTCATAAAAAAAAAAAAAACATGGTCACAAATGGGATGTGGACATGAAGTCTTCCATTGAAGGAACATACTCATTCTTAAAAGTTTTGCTTATTTGGAATTATAATTTAACTGGGCACTCATTACATTTTATTTGCTGGGGCTGACAAGTATATATTGATTGATTGATGAACACTTCTCTGATCCTTTATCTTCCTTTGCAGACTTTAACTCCTCCAAGTCCTTCTTCAGTTGCATAATGTCTTATTCAAAGCAAAACCCTTTTCCTGCAATCCTAATAGTGACTCTGCTCCTCAACTATTGCTTTTATCATGATGATAATGATTATAATAAAAAAAATCAGTAAACACGAAGATTTACTGAGGCTTATTATGTGCCAAATACTGAATTAAGCTTTTTATAATAATTCTATATTAGTTACTGTTATTTACTCTTTTAAATTCATTGTGTCTTAAAAAATCCAACTAAGACATGGTACTTACATGCTAATTTCCATTGTTCTCCAATATTATACACTTTTCTCTTTTCTTTCTTTGTTTTTCCTTACTGAAAGTGTCAAGTGAATTATTTGTTTTGGACATACATATCTGATCAGAAAGGAAACTGAGGTACTAGCCTCATATATTGAATTAATGGAGCACTTGAAAGTAGAATTTACTGCCTCTGAGATTCCAAGCTGCTCTCTTGACTGTTGTCCTGAGTAAACACTATATGTCTTTAAAAGAGAAGAAAATAAATCTTGATATTTCAAAAAAAGTCTCCATTTCATTTCTTAGAGACATTTATTCTTAGATCAAAATTTTTCAGTCTAACTACTTAAATTTTATTTTTATCTTTAATCCATCAAGCTTACATGTTTCTTTGTTCTTAACAAATAACATTATATTCCTTATCAAATATGTTTGTGGGTTCATTTTCTAACTGAAATTACCTTTCATTTAAGGGCTCCAAATACTTGAGCAATAAGTTTAATATGTATTCCAGAGAATCTATTTAAAATAATATCTTAGAATTTCTTACTTTATGAGAATTTCTTCACTTGAGATAGGATTTAAATGAAAAAGTAATTGTAAAAAGATCATAAGAAAACGCAAATATATGAGAAAATGAGATTGATATACAAGATTTTGTTTGAAAAGGCAAATCAATCATTTATCCTTAACTAGTCAAACCTAAGAATTGTCTTGTGGATTAAAAATGTAGGGGCTATGGGCTGGCGCCGTGGCGCAGCAGGTTAATCCTCCACCTGTGGCGCTGGCATCCCTTGTGGGCACTGGGTTCTAGTCCCAGCTACTCATCTTCCAGTCAAGCTCTCTGCTGTGGCCTGGGATAGCAGTGGAGGAAGGCCCAGGTACTTGGTCTCCTGCACCCACGTGAGAGACCAGGAAGAAGCACCTGGCTCCTGGCTTTGGATCAGCTCCGGCCGATGTGGCCGTTTCGGGGATGAACCAACAGAAGGAGGACCTTTCTCTGTGTCCCTCTCTCACTGTCTGTAACTCTACCTGTCAAATAAATAAATAAAATCTTTAAAAAAAACTGTAGGGGCTGGCACCGTGGTTAAATGATTCAAGTTGCCACGTGCAATGTCACCATCTCATATGGGCACCGGCTTGAGTTCTGGATGCTCTACTTCTGCTCTAGCTCTCTGCTGTGGCCTGGGAAGGCAGTGGAACATGGCCCAAGTCCTCAGGCCTCTGCACCCGCATGGGAGACCAGGAAGAAGTTCTAGGCTCCTGGCTTAGATTGGTGCATCTCCGACCATTGTGGCCAATTGGGGAGAGAACCAGCTGATGGATGATCTCTCTCTCTATCTCTCTCTCTCTGCCTCTCCTTCTCTCTGTGTGTAACCCTGCCTTTCAAATAGAAAAAAAAATTAAAAAATGTAATTTCAGAAGCTCAGTCCAAATCCCAGCTTCCTGCTAATGCATCTAGGAAAGTAGCGGAAGATAGCCCAAGTATTTGGGCCTCTTCCTTCACATGGTATATTTGGGTAGAATTTTTGGCTCTTGGCTTCAGCCTGACCCAGCCCTAGACATTGTGGCCATTTGGAGAGTGAACTAACAGATGGAAGATCTTTCTGTATCTCTCTATCAGTCTTTCAATTAAATAAGTAAATCTTTTTTAAATATAATTTCAGTCATAGCTATAAAATCTCAGATGTGATAAGGATACTTTGAATTTGTTCTATAACTGATTGGATACATAATTTCTAATAATAGGTATTCATTTCCCTTTCTTTCCTATTTGGGAAACATTTGCTATTTTAGTCATTGCAAGTTATTTTCTCCTAGAGATGAATCTCCCATATGCTTCCCTCAAATTATCCATATATTATATATCTTTTTTGTAGAACAACTACTTTTCTTGTAGTAGTCTATCTAAACTCCAAAGGTAGAATTTGAAGGAAAGAAATACAGAGAAAAGAAAGAAAAGAAAAGACTAGGAGACTGATCTCAAATATCTGATTTTAGTTTCATGAGTTACTGTTTATTTTTATGGTATTCATAAGTGTTTCTTAGCTTAAATTAGATATAGTTATTCATTAAGCCTTTCCTCTCACTCTCTTAGTAAGGCTGAATTACAAATTTTCCCACAACATTCTAACAACAAACTCAATTACAATCACATGGTGTAGTGATCAAGAAAACTGTTTCCTGAACTATCTGCAATTAAAGACCAGAAGTTATTTTTTTCAATTCATTGTAGACAAGTATTTTATAAAATACAATAAACAAAAATTACAGTAGAAATGGTCACCTACTTGGAGATTGAAACAGTATCAAAAAGCTATAAAAGTTTGCAAATATTTATGCTCAATTTCTGCCCTTATCTTAATGTGAACAGGCATCATTGAATGGACCACTCTTTGAGTGTTAGTGCTTTAGAGTACAATCCATTGGATTTGATTGCTTGGATTCAAATCATGTCTCTGCCCCTTGTCCTGTCTGCCTTATAACCTTGTTTAAGTTACTTAAGTGAAAATGGAAACAGTACCAAAGTTTGTCAGGAAAATTTGATGACATACATATGTGAAACACTGAGAAGAATGTTTTGCATACACTAAAGAATCAATAAAAGTAAGTCATTATAATTACTGCATACAGTTTTACAATATACAGAGTGCTTTCTCATTCATCATTTAATTTATTTCCTACAAAATCTCTGTAAGAGTAGGTTAAAAAAAGTTATGATTATCTCCATTGCACAGTTGAGAAAACCAAGGGTCAAGTGTTTAAATGGTTACTCAAGTGTTTAAATAGTTGTACAGCTGGTAAGTGGTAAAGCCAGGAGTTAAATATGATGCAAGTTCTCTCTTATCCCATCCTCCCTCTCAAAGCATGTCAAAGGTTACATGAAGTAGTTTTTTTTTTTTTTTTTTCATACTGAACAAAGTCTTCTTGCTTGTTTCCTGAGCCTCCTGGTCCCATAGCATACCTTGACAAAAACCAGGACCATCCTAACAATATCAGGATCTTTGATTTCCTCTTAATTGGTAGACTTCTTCCAGATGAGGGGGGCTTGTTGACCTTACACCTACATTTCCTTTTCACAGCTACTGGAAAGCAAGATGTGTACAATTTATGCTTTCAGCTCAGAGTGCCGTATATCTGGTTAATGTGATTGCAGCTATATTTCAGATGTTGGAAATGTCAATTGGAAAAGTAATTTCCAGCCTTAAGATGAGAGAAATAGCCATCTCTTTTTATGTGTTGATGCATGGTCTGGCTTACATTTTCTTCTTGAACATGCCCAGATGATATGAAGGTTTCTTTGGTTGGAGTTTAAACACTTTACTTCTGACAAATCCAAAGAAATGTTTACTTCTTCCTGTGGTTAAATCATGTGTATGAATCCTCAGAGAGTCAGATACATAAGAAATTCACATGGGACATTAAATTTTCTCGTAATTATGATCTCCATTTGATTCAAAGACAAGGGAGAGAACCAAACCAAAGATGTGTTAAGAGAATAAAATTTCCCTATGTTAGTAAATTAAAAAGGAGTTAAAAAAAAGCAAATACTGCAGATCTATTTTCTCCAATCATGCCTTCAGGGGAACTTACATTCAGAAAAGAAAACTCTTCAATTATACAGCACAAAATGAGCTTAGTGTGAGCAAACTTTTGTCTACTATAAATAAGGTAATGAACATCTGATTAGCAATCTTAAAAACCAAGTGATAAAAGTACAAAAAAATGTGTAAAATAAAATCCTCCAGTGAAAGTAAACCTGAAACATTCCGAATTATGCCTAAGTGCTACACTGTGTATATCAAATCTCTACAGGAACGAATCCTTTAGGATGAAACACTCTCTATCCTGTCAAAAATGTCAAGGAAAGGAAATAATTCAACCACACTTGTTTGGGAGCAGCCCTGCATTCTGAAAACTCGGGGCTGAGGTCAGGAGTGCTATGGCAACCATGATGAAATGTGAGACTCTGTTGTGCCCTAGACTCTTGTTTACTGCACATAAAGAACTTTGAACTAGATAAATATAGAGAGTTCTAGGCATTGCACTGTTAGTGGCCAAAAACAAATAACCTTTAGCTGGAAAGCAAAGCTGTCCAAGCTCTAATAGATAGGGATTGAGAGCTCACTGCAGTGAACATGCTAGAAACTCTGTTTCATTAAAGGTGAGGGAAGATTACCATGGTAGATATATCATTGCCTGCAATCTGCTTAGATATTCTCTTTGCTATACACTCTCAATTGGTGATCCAAAATTTTGAAGCCAGAATAAAAGCACAGACATTTATGAGAGAGAAGAAATTCATGATTAATTTTAGTTTCCTCAGAAGTAGACCCTGAGGCTAAGGCTTGAGAGGTAATAGTTTATTTGGCAGGTAACCCTAAAAAACACTGTGAGCGGGAAAGTGAAGTAAGGAAGGGGAGGCACAGAATTAATGGAAGAATTCTATTCAGTTACCACTGGGGCAAATGAAAAGGCAATTGAAAGTGGATTCATATAGGACAAGTACCCAAGTTAGCTCAACCCAGGAACCAAGAGCTAGGGTATTTATTCCCATTCTAAATCTATCATTGATTAAAAGATGCAGGAGTTGGGGTATTTTAGCACTTCAAATCTGATATTTTGGCACCTTCAGGCAGTTGGATGTCATGAGTGCCTTAAAGTGGTGAAGCCTCCAGGGATATAGGTGGGGCAACTGCTGTAATTTGTGCTGCCATATTTTCTTTGGATTTTAGAACCAATTTATTCTACATCCTTAGACATTTATACACACACACATGTACACACATATTTCACTTGAAAATTATCTTAATTTGCTTTTAAACATACAAATGTGACTAACATAAAGGCAAAGATCTCCAGCAGACAGATTCACAAGATGGTAAAGCAGAAAGAAGAAACACGTTGGAGCTACATAGACCCAGAAATTGAATCCAGCCTTACCAGCAAAATATATTCAAACAAATAAATTAATGCATTTCATTTTTATTTTCTTTATCTGTAATGCAAGTAAACAATTTGCAAGTTTCAGAGTTATGATACATAGTTAAAGTTTTTAAATAAATGCTTGGAATTTAGTAGCATCCCAGTGAAGACTAGCCATGATCATGAACATACACACAAGTTCTACCACTACTGCCCTGCTCAAGATGATCATTATCATCAGCAGCATCCTCATTGTATTATCCTTACACAGAATGCTTGGTTTCTCTGCAAAAACAAAGACATCTCTCTCAGTGTAATAGGGATCAAATCAGAATGATCTCCAATGTTCAAAAATAGGTGAGAAGGACTTCTCTGAAACAAAAACTGTTGCATTTTTATTGCACTTTGCATTGGATAGTCAGCTGCTTACATTAAAACATTTAGACAGGTACTAATTAACAGACACTAAAAGCTTCCATGGAAAAGAATCATGTACATACTTATTTTGAAAATATTTAAAGTGGTCATTACAGAGTTTCTCCAAACTGCCATATATTTCATGGCAATCTATTTTCTGAAATGAATCAACGGGACTCATCCATTCTGTTAAAAAGCCATTTAGTAAAGTCTCCATACAAATGGCTGCACCATTATACCACTCCAGATAAAGATTTACACAGTTATTTTTTTCCTTCTGTTCTGAAAATTAAAGCATTAAAGAAACTACCACTCACATGAAAGTAGCTACATTAACTGGATATCATGGACTCACTTTAGCTATATGAAGAATTTGAATGTTAGGCCCTCAATGGCACAGTGACATAAATGTATTATCAACTGAGGGGGCCACTTTTTTGTGTCAGCACCTCAGTGGTTCAGATATGAAAACCTTAGGAATTTTTAAAAATTTCTTAATTAAAATATTCAATGATTCTGAAAACAATAACTAAACTCTTCCTGTTATTATCTCATTTATTTTCAGCACAAGCCATGTGCTGGTAAATCCAAAAGCTTATCTTGAAATGTTTATCCAAATGACTCTCCTCAACTCAACCCTGACGTTTTTATCTGGACTCAGACAATTACAAAAATAGTGGTTTTTACTTCATCTCTTCTACCATCAACTTCTGCTAATCAAGGCAAACCATTCAGTATCATCCTTGATTTCCAATTTCTTTTCTCAAATCAAACACATTAGTAGGTTCCAAAAGCTTCACTCCTCGGATACTTCCTGACTCTGTCTATATACTGTCATAACACTGCTCCCATTTGTTCTAAATCATCATCTTATCTTTCTTGAATCACCAAATACTCTATTAATTAGTCTCTCTGCCTCACATACTACAAACAAAACAGAAAGACATCTTTTTAGAAACTTGAATCAGATCTTATCATTCTTTACTTTAAAAATTCCACAGTTTCAACTCACACCACAAGTAAAATTAAAAATTCTTATCAAAATATATAAAGCATGACATGGATCTTTGCCTTCTGGAACTCTTTTCTTAACTCCTTCTGACTTTTAGTGTACAATAGCTTCCTGTTTTAGGGACATATCAAGATTATTCCCGTCTGTGAACTTTTCTTTTCAACATCTGGAATATTATTCTCCCAAGTCTTTTTATTATTAGATTCTCGTAATTCATCTCTAAGCTTAAATACCATCAGTTAGTGGGTCCTGCTTTAGCATTCTCACTTAATATCTCCATCACACTCTCTTCAGTACTTTCTGTCTATAACCCACTATTTTCTTTTTTTTTAACTTTTATTTAATGAATATAAATTTCCAAGGTACAGCTTATGGATAGCTTATGGATTACAATGGATCCCCCCCCCCCCATAACGTCCCTCCAACCTGCATCCCTCCCCTTTCTCGCTCCCTCTCGGTTCCATTCACATCAAAATTCATTTTCAATTCTCTTTATATACAGAAGATCAGTTTAGCATACATTAAGTAAAGATTTCAACAGTTTGCTCCCACACAGAAACATAAAGTGAAAAATGCTGTTTGAGTACTAGTTATAGCATTAAATCTCAATGTACAGCACACTAAGGACAGAGATCCTACATGAGGAGTAAGTGCACAGTGACTCCTGTTGTTGACTTAACAAATTGACACTCTTGTTTATGGCCTCAGTAATCACCCTAGGCTCTTGTCATGAGCTGCCAAGGCTATGGAAGCCCCCTGAGTTCACTGACTCTGATCATATTTAGACAAGGCCATGGTCAAAGTGGAAGATCTTTCCTCCCTTCAGAGAAAGGTACCTCCTTCTTTGATGACCCGTTCTTTCCACTGGGATCTCACATGCAGAGATCTTTCATTTAGGGTGTTTATTTTTCCCCCAGAGTGTCTTGGCTTTCCATGCCTGAAATACTCTCATGGACTTTTCAGCCGGATCTGCATGCCTTAAGGGCTGATTCTGAGGCCAGAGTGCTGTTTAGGACATAACCCACTATTTTCATAATTCTCACAACTCTTTGAGAATATTTTGTCTATTTATGAATGCTTTTATTCTCCATCTCATTCATTAAAAATTTGAGGTATGTGAGAGAAACCAACTACTGGAAAACCATAACTAAAAATGTCATTCTTTGGTTGGAATAATGTGTCCCTTCTAGATTGTTCTTGTGCATATAAATGATGCTCCCCTGCCTGCCTCTTGCTCTGACATGCTGCATAGACTTGCCACTCTTGAGTTTTCCAGAGTGGTTCAAGCAAGATAACTTATTATAGGAGGGGGAAATGATAGAAGGTAGAATACTACACAAACTCAAATGTGTTTTATCCCCTTATAGTGGTGACTGATCTGACTACAGTACCAAATTTGTATGTCATTCAGAGTCAAATGCTCAATTAGATAGTCTGGAACTTACAGATATAGTAGATTAACTAAGCTTCTTTATGGGAGTAGTTTTATACAATTGAATGACTTCACCATTGATCACTCAAAGAATACTACACTCTGTCTAGTTGCATGTCTTCTATGTGTTCCCAAGTATAAATGTAAAATAATCATTGTTCTGTGTATAGCAACTTGCAGGATGGCTGTCTGATTCTTACCAAACTAAGAATTCTAGAATCTCTTATGGTTCAGCGCTCCTACACTCTGATATTAAGGTGCTATTCTTTGCATAGTTTATTCTTTTATTTACTATCCTGTCTATCCTCCAGAGTCTTGTACAGTCATATTTGTGACCAGCATTGCAATATTTTGAGTTGAAATTTTACAAATTGCTGACATAGTAGTACATGTTCTATAAAATCCCTTTTGTGATCAGAAGGTATAAAATGAGGATCAAAAGATTTGTCTATGATTTCTTTGCAAGTTGAATTCCCTACAAAATTCCTTGAAAACTGGTCACAACTGAGTAATTAAGGCATCTTGTTTTGGTAGAAAGCTGAGGGATTAAATCAGGTCATCCATTCACCTTACCAAATGTTACAACTATAAGTAACATATAGTTACTGCAGCTCTCTCATCATAACAAATTTATTAGTATCTTATTGCTGCATAACAAATTACTGAAGAATTTATCAACTGAAAATAACAAACATTCTTGTTTCAGTTACTGTTTGTCACAAATCCAGGAGCAGTTTAATTGGGTGGTTATGGTTCAGTGTGTTATGAGGATGTCACACTAATCTGGCAATTTCAAGGCTTAACTGGAGGAAGATTCACTTCCAAATTCAGTCATGTGGCCATTTGCTAAACTCATGTCTGCTTCTAAGTTCTGTCCAAGATCCAGTTCCACAATGTGGAAATAGGCTTCCTCTAATGCGAGGAATCCAAGATAGAATGAGAGAGAGAGAACTAAAAATGGAAGCCCCAATCTAATCGTACCTAATCTAAGAAGTGACATTCTACAGTGTTGTATTCTTTAGAAATGAATAAGTAAATCCAAGCTTTTCTCAAAAAGGAGGACACTAAACAAAGGCCATTGATGACCACCTTAGAGGCTGCATACAACATTTAGAGGGGCAGGTAATCTTACCTATCAATAGTGTGTTTATAGAACAGGTCGATTTCCACATCTTTTTGCTATTGGAATCTATCCCCTGATAATACTGACAAGGCCAGTGCTTCCCTATTCATGCAACCAAAAATTGCTTCCCAGAGTCTGACTTCCAGTTCCATTAGATCCCTGTGTGCTCTGCAAATACAACTGACAGTGGGAATCTGAATTTCTATTATTTCTTTTACATCCAGAATTTGAAAGATTTTTTTTCCTCATTAATTAGCTGACATGTTACTATTTCAACAGAAAAGACTTGCTCCCATCTTACGGGTTAAAGTATTACCATTAACAAAATCCCGTATAACAGTGTAAGAAATTTTTTTGCCTCCCTGCAAGGTACTATTGTATCTTCTATCTAAGGCATTTTGGCTGAGGGCCATCACCAAGTCTACTTTTTTTTTTTTTTTGCATTTTGGGCAGTAGCCCAAACAATTCTACCAATGCCTGAGAATGTCAAGATCCTCACTTTGGGTCAACCACACTGAGAAAATCCTACAACTGGCTGGGTCACAGAGTATACTAGGAATTTTGTAATTGGAATCAGGACACAGAAAGAAAGCAAAGGGGCTGGGGGATCCTATAGTATTTTTACTTAACTTCCATCTCTTTAGGGCAGTTTTACTCCTGGTATATAGAATTAGCTTAATGCTTAACACTTTTTTATGCAAGTTTAAATATGTTGTTTTCTTTTCTTCAATGCTAGCTCCAATGCTATACTTATGATTTAGACATTATTATCATTGTCGCCTTGTAATAAATGTATTCAAAGTTCCCAACAAATTTTCGTAATTTTTGTTTCCTTGGTTTATGGAAATTTTACTACCATGAGCCTATTTTTTGTTTCTTTTTCTGGTTTTGTCTTGTTTTGTTCATCCATTTATTTACTTATTTTTATCTTACTAGTGTTTTCTCAACTTCTTGGTTTTATGGATTGAAAAATTTACTTTTCCTGCCCATTTTCTCTCATTGCTCTTTCTGGGACTCTATCACATGTATATAATTGGATGGCTCAATTTTGTTTTACAAACCATTAAAGTTCGGCTCATTTGTTTTAGTCTTTCTCTTT
The DNA here is from genome assembly GCF_051225735.1 of Oryctolagus cuniculus. Lineage (NCBI taxonomy): Eukaryota > Metazoa > Chordata > Mammalia > Lagomorpha > Leporidae > Oryctolagus > Oryctolagus cuniculus. Next base: position 88,719,907 of record NC_142873.1, read on the forward strand.
TTTCTATCATTCAGATTCACCCTCCTTTGTCCTGCTGTGTCCAACATGCTGTTAAACTTATCCAATAAATCTCTGATTTCACATACTTTTTTCAGGCTCAGAATTTCCATTTGATTCATTTATAGAATTTCCACTTTTTTTTCCAAATTCTTTGCTTAATACGGTTAAATTTTCATGTAAAAATATGTTATTAAGGGTGATTATCTTGGTTTAGAAATCAGTTTACTTACTCTTGGGAATTTGGTTTGGTACTTTGTTGGGATAAGTCTGCTCGTGTTTTACTTTTGCTTGAACTCTCTCATTTCACTGTCCACACAACCAGCAGTGTACTGAGGAAAAGTGTCAGCACTGACTGTGGCTCTCTACCAATGTGCTTCCTTTCTTCAGAGATAATACCATATCCAGATTTTGTTTTTGGTCATTCTCTAATGAGCATGACTATTATTTTCATAATTTGTAGCTGTCATCAGCAGAAGAGTTAGTCCTATCAAGATGCTTCATTCACCAGATCTAAAAACCAGGAGCTTCTACTTGTAGCAGTCATGGTTCTCTAGAGAAACAAAACTGGTAGAGGATATCGAATATTCATAATATGCCTATATGCTATAAAACTTATTATAAGAAATTGGCTCCCATTAGAGGCTCAAAAATTCCAAGATCGGGTAGCAAGCTGGAGACTTGTTAGTCTCTTTCCAAAAGCCAAGCGAGTTCAAGCCTATGAACAGCAGATTTTTTGGGTTTGAGTCCAAAGTCAGGAAAATACCAATGCCCCAGTTCAATGCAGTAAAACAGAAGGCGTTCTCTCTCAGTCTGTTCTATTCAAGAATTCAATTGATTGGATGAAGTCACTCACCCTAGGGAGCCCAACCTGCTGTACTCAGTCTACGTATTCAAATGTTAACCTGTTCAGCACACTCTCACAGGCAAAATCAGAATAATATTGTATTAAATATATAGACACCCTACAGAGCAGTCAAGTTGATATGCTGACCACCACACTCCCTAAATGAAGTTCAGTGAAAAAAGAGAATTTTCTCAAGTACTTACCTCTTCTTTATGTTGATTTCTCCCTAGATATAAACTGTGTTACTCTTCAAAAGACCTAATATATTGTTTGGAGAGAAATTTATGGCTGGATTTCAGCAGGTGAGGCATGTACATTCAATAGATGACATTACTCAAAACAAGGTCATATGTAGAGAAAATCTTAAAGAGAGTAGAACAGGCACTCTGCTACTAAGAAAAAGCATTTTATAGTTTTGCTGTCACAAAAGTGCAAAGAATATTGATTTAAGCATTAAAGGAATAACGGGCTTTGGTGGGCTTCTGGCACACTTTATTTAGAGCTGCGGCATTGTGTCTCCATGATGCCCTTGGCTCTGCCCTGCTTGGTGTGTCAGCTTTGTTCTCAAACTATTACAAATGAAACTACAGTTTTCATTAGTTATTGTTATGGAGAAGAAAATATCAGTATCTCAGAATTCTCCCACAAAGTCTATGAGTAAGCCAATGAAGCAATTTCTAAGTAAATGCTTTAAATAAAATAATACATGTAACAAATTTAGTTCAATAGTTCACACTTTTTAAGATTTATTCATTTTATTTGGGAGGCAGAGTTACAGGGAGGCTGACAGAGAGAGAGAGAGAGAGAGAGAGAGAGGTCTTCCATTCTCTGGTTCACTCCCCAGATGACTACAATGGCCTGAGCTGTCCCGAGCCAGGAGCTTCTTCTGGGTCTCCCACCCAGGTGCAGGGGCCCAAGGACTTGGGTCATCTTCTACTGCTTTCCCAGGCCATAACAGAGAGCTGAATTGGAACTGGAGCACCCAGGCCTCGAACCAGAGCCCATAAGGGATGCTGGTCCTGCAGGCAGCAGCTTTACCCACTACACCACAGTGCCAGCCCCAGTACTGCACACATTTTAACAAATGTAAAGAGTTGGGACTACTGTTATTTTCCCTAATAACTCTTTCCACATTTCAAGTCACACTTATTATGCTCTTCTCCCAGAGATGCTCTTGGTCTCTGCTCTTCTGTACTTGACATTTTAGTATCAATAAATTGTGCTTACATTCTCTACCAGAAGTAATTATTAGGAATGGAGCCAACTGATGGAAATGATGATGATAATTGATCTCCTTTAATTGAATGATAGCTGGGGCTAGCAATGTGGGGTCCTGGCTTTGGATCAGCTCAGCTCTGGCTGTTGTGGCCATTAGAGGAGTGAATGAGCAGATGGAAGGCCTTTCTCTGTCTTTGCCTCTTTCTGCCTGTAGATCTCGCTCTCAAATAAATAAATAAAATCTTAAAAAATATTACATAATTGAATGATAGCCTACAGAATGACTTCATATCTGTGATCTTATGCAACTCGTGACTATTACAATAAAATTAATTTGTCTTTGTGGAATGTAAGGTTCTTTGGAAACTGTCTATGGAATACAGAGGCTGTATTGTACCTATCAAATCAGAATAGGAAAATTCTTACTCTGAATGTCTAAAGAACAAGCAGGTTTGCTTAGGGCTCCTGTGAACATTACAATTCTCAGAGCTGCTCCAACTCTTTATGATTGTCTCAGGATCAGATTACTTGCTGATGAAATGCTCTGGATTAAATTTTGTCAGAGTATCATGGACTTCCCTGTTGTTTAGGTGAAAATTATTTCTTCTTGGCTATAATTAATGTGATCATATTTTTGGACACATTAACAAAAATGGCTATATTGTGTCAAAGATCATATATATGCATTATCTCACTTGTTTTTCATAATTCTGTCAGGTAAGGTGGGATGAATGATAATAGTATATGTGCTGTTGAAGCACACACATGAGGTAAATGATAATAAACATTTATCAACTCATGCTGTGCACGAGCTACTAGACATTAAAACTGTGTGACGTTAAAATATTACAAAGATAAATATTTGTAATTCTTATGTGGTCCTTGTACCAAATATGTGATTGCAACTTGTGATTTTATTGTTTTACTATGTGTTGATTTAGGCTTTAGAGATTAGGAAGTTATGACTTAGAGAGGTTAACTGACTTGCTCAATAGCATTCAGCTCTGAACAAGTGAAGCTGGAATTTTACCATGTCTTCTAACAAACCCTATGGATTTTGCATTATCACAATTACTGCCTCTGACAGTAACAATGCATATTAGAAATGAATTTCTCAGCTTTTTGCTGGTTGGCATCTTAGCACAGACCCGGAGAATAATTTACTGTCTCCTATTTGTGTGTGTATGTATACAATCTTTCCTCCACTTATATATGCTTCTATTTGCAGATTGATAGTCCACATGGCAATGGTTGCAAGTATTCACTGGTGGGCCATTATGATGATGTTTGCTCTTTTTCACTAATATCATAAATGGGTGTAAGATTTGATAGCCTTAAGTGACAGAAAAATATTTTTATAGGTGTAGCAAACATCCATGTCTTTGTAATTAAGCTTGCCTGAAATAATACCAAATACATCAACATATTTATGCCTTGTATTGTGCAGTCTATTTTCATGTTATTTTATTAACATAAGGGGTGACTTTAATTATGCAGAGCTACAAACTCTATTATTGATATTCTATAAACATTAACTGCAACCGCCTCTGATGATGCAAAAACAAAATGTAATCTCTTGTTTTTCAAGATTCTTAGAAAGAAACTCTGTGGTGTAAAATAAAGGAAGTTGGAAGCATTATTCTCCTTGAATCATTACTCTGTATATTCAGTATATTTGGGATATAACCTTTTTTTTAGATTTATTTTATTTACTTGAAAGACAGAGTTAGAGAGAGAGAGAGAGAGAGAGAGAGAGAGAGAGAGAGAGAGGAAGTCCTCCATCTGCTGGTTCATTCCCTAAATGACCACAACAGCCAGAGTAGAGCTAATATGAAGCCAGGAGCCAGAAGCTTCTTCTGTGTCTCCCATGTGGGTGCAGGGGCCCAAGAACTTGGGATAACCTCCGCTGTTTTCCCAGGCACATAAGCAGGGAGCTGTATTGGAAGTGGAGCAGACAGGACTCGAACCAGCACCCATACGGCATGCTGGTGCTGCAGGCCAGGGCTTTAACCCACTGCGCCACAGCACTGGCCCCAATGTAGCCATTTTTATTGCTGAGATTTCCCAGCTCTGTATCTTTGGTTCAAATTCTCTTGAATTGTGGAAACATGATAAAATATATACTGGATACTAATGATTTGCCACCTGATTCTATGTGGAATTATTTGGCAACTTTTATTTTTTAACCTATCTTATTTAATCTTGTCTACTGGTTGATTTATGAGAATATTTCCAAAGGGCTGACTTCCACTTGACACTAGTTTTGGCATGCTGAAACCTATTAATCAGGTTGAATTCTTACTGGATTCATAGGAAATAGGTAATCTCCAGGATGAGGTACACTTAAGCTTCTAACTGATATTGCCTTGCTTTACATGGCTTTGTTGAGTTCAGTTTTGAGAGAGACATGATCAAACATGACAGGAGGAGAAGGGAGACTGAGAGGAGAATAATGGCCAATTGCAGTTAAAAGGTCTTAAAATTAGTAGCTAAATATGGATGTCAATGAAATTGATTGCAATTTGAATATACTGTGGATGGTTATGAAAAAAAGGAATCATGAAAATAATGATTATTGTCCCCCAAACTGAAGAAAATTACTAGAATCTAAATATCAACAGGTTTTATCTTGCTACATTCTACTCTATGTCACTCCTTCTCTCTTAGGATCAACTATAAAAGTTTAAAAATAGTTTGAGCAGAATAACTCCCACTAATATAATTCTGATAGTGGAAAATATGTATGTCATTGGAAGTATCTTTATATTTTGATCTTAGTTCAAATCTTCAGTAAAAGTGTATTTATGAGCATTTTTATGACATTGCTCTTGTACAGCTTGTCATGCTTAGTGGTATGATCTGTTATTCATTCATTCACTCAACAAATGAGTATGAGGTGTTTTATCTCTGTATAAAGAAAAGAACCAGCCAGTCATGGTGGTTGTGTTATAATGCTTATAATTTATGTAGATAGACAGACATTATACAAAAAGCCATAAAACAATTATAGATGTCATGATTAGCAGACAGGACCTTTAAAATAACTATTAAAATATATTTAAAAATTGTAATGGGTATACGATGGGTAACGGAGTCGGAAATTTGGGGGCCAGAATTGTGGCTACGGTTGCGTAGCAGGTTAAGCCTATGATAGCAACACCTGCATCCCGTATGGACTCTTGGTCCTGTTTGGCAGCTCCACTTCCAGTCCAGCTCCCTGCTAATGGCCTAGAAAAAGCAGCAGACAATGACCAAAGCATTTGGGCCCTGCCATCCATGTGGGAGACTCTAATGAAGCTCTTGGCTCCTGGTTTCAGCATGGCACAGCACTGGACTTTGCAACCATCTGCAGAGTAAACAGGAGATTGGAAGGTTTCTCTGTCTCTCCTTGCTCTGTAATTCTGATGTTCAAAGTAAATAAATAAATATTTTTTAAAAAAAGAAATGAGAAATCCTGGAAATAGATAGGAATTTTAAAAAAGAGAAATTTTAATAAACTGAAATGCTAGAACCGAAAAGTAAAATGAAATACAGATGATTAAATCAAGAAAATTAAAAGCAGATTGGGTACTGCAAATAGGTTGATGAATTTAAGAATATCTCAACAGATATTCAGCTAAATCTCAGACAGCAGAAGCATGAAAAAGAAGTCATGAGCAGAGCCTGAGTGACCTATGAGGCCAAACCAACATATTTTGCAAACATATAACTGGAGACCTAGAAGGAGATGTAAGCAACAATGGGGAAGATAAAAAGATACAAAAATAATGGTTGAACGCATTCTAAATTTCATTTAAAAAATGTAAACCACATATACATAGATCCAAAAAAACCAGGCAAAATAAATATAAAGGAAGCCCTACCTAGAGTTGTTAGAGTGCCCAAAACCAATAATTAAGAATAAAAGAGAAAGAGGAAGAAGGAAGATTTTACTAGTTATATGACTCAGATATAATTGTAACAATCTCCCCTCTCTGAAAAAAATATAGTTAAAATAGTAGTAACAAAATAATATCAAGATCCACAAAGATATGTCAAAAAGTATATATATATATATTTATGAATATATATATGCACACCATATATAACCTGAGTCAGTTAACTAAAATCCAAAGAGATTCAATTTCAAACTTCTGATTGACTTGCTAGGGAAGTAGAATTTTCTTCTCTGCTGGGTTTGAATGCAGAATCATATAGCTCCAACAACTGATAGAAATCAGGTTTAAAATAGAAGATGCATTGCCCAGTGCAAAAGAAGTCCATATATAGAAAGAAAACACATCAGAGAAGAAATTTTTGTGTTCAATCACTTGAACTGCTGGTTCAAGCCTAACTGATACAGGATAACTTTGATGATATCTATAAAAATCGTCTCATTGTTAGATATCATTTTATTTGCATTCAAATTTTTAATAAATGAGCCAGTGCTATGGCATAGTAGGTTAAGCCTCCTCCTGTGGCACTGACATCCCATATGGATGCCAGTTCAAGCCCCGCCTGCTCCACTTCTGATCCAGCTCTCTGCTTATGGCCTGAGAAAGCCATAAATGCTTGGGCCTCTGCACCAGCGTGGGAGACCTGAAAGAAGCCCCTGGCTCCTGGCTTCGCATCAGTCCAGCTCTGGATGTTGCTGCCATCTGGGGAGTGCACCAGCGATGGAAGACCTTTCTCTGTCTCTCCCTCTCTCTGCCTCTAATTGCGCCTCTCAAAGAAATAAATAAAAATCTGAAAAAATTTCATAAATGATAGGTTTCCTTTCAATAATATCTATTCATAGAATTTTAAGAGTGAATTAAATTTTAAATTTTGGTATATATTTACATTAGCAGTCTTTCAAACTGTTGGCAAAATATTTAATCACAGTAGTTAAATAGATGTTTTTCCCACATTTTGTGTAAATGGTTATTGTTATTTTTATCAGTTATTGAGATTATGAAATTTGTGATTTCAATGTTGAGTTGATTAAAATAGCTTTTTACTTTTGAAGCTGAAAATTTTTTGCTTAAATTTAAATTCTTCCTTTCAACCATACTATTTTTAACTTCATCATCTACTGCTTACACTGAGCCAGGAAAGAGATATCTAGATTTTCTTTCTTTTTTTCCTAGAAGATACTTAAACATTAAGGATTTTAACCTATTACATCATATGTGTGCTTACTTCATTTTACCAGCTTGCTTTCTGTAGTTTGATTGTTTATAATATGAGATTTATATTATTATAATTGTTTGTTATTTTGCTTTATCATGTATAAAATTTCATTCTGATAAATTTTATGTCAGTTTGTGATTCATAGAATATCCTTCACCATCTAACACTCTAGTGTTTTCTTTTATTTCCATTTAAATTTTAATGTAAATGTGTGTTTAATATTAAATGTTAATATAAATGCATGTTAAAATATGATGTGTGCCAGGTGTTTCAACTATACTTACTAAGAAATTTGATATTTCCTTTCTGATCTGGAATAGAATTCTTAGAGTGTGTTATATATCCACTGATATTGAGGCTGATTTCTTGAACTTTGTGTGCTTTTCCATTTACTTGAGAGCCTATTTCTGAATGAGGTTCCCAGTGCTTTAAATGTCTATGTCATTGCAAGAGTTCTTTCTCTCTGTCTCTGCCTCTCGCTCTCTCATCCCCTTGTTTCTATTTATTTTTTTAATTTATTTTTCTGAAAAATTGCAAAATATATATATTTGAGAAACAAGAGGAGGTGAGGAGGAAGTGAGGGAGGAGGAGGAAGGGAGGAGGGAGAGAGACTGACCTTCCATCTACTGCTTCCATCTGCTGTTTCTGCTGTAGTAGAGCTGCATCTCTAACCCAGGTTCCATGTATGTGGATCTCCCAAGTAGCATCATGACTACCACTAAGCCAAATGCTTGTTCTCAAAATGCCAGGTATTTGGTCACTTGGCCCCTCAAAGTATTAAAATTTTGATTAGGATAGCATTAAAATCACAGATTAATTTGGAGAGACTCACAATCTTTACTGCTAATCCAGCAACATGGCATTGGTCTGATTTAATCTAATTTTGTAGTAAATGAAATTATTTATAAGTTCATGTATGGCATGTCAAAAGAATATTGTGTTAATTAATGTAGATTCAAATAAAAGTTCATCTGTCTACTATGCCATGAGTTTGCAAACTGTGCTTTACCTAACAAATTTTTCTAAAAAGTTTCCTGTAAGCCAAGCATGGTTCTTAGGATGTTGCTTGGATGACATTGTTTAATCCGAAGAAAATTTCATTAGGCAAATAATAGTACTTATATTTTGCTGAACAAAATGAAATCCATGTAGAATAAATAATATTCTAAGATTCACATAGATAGTAAGAAATGTAGGGCTGGCGCCGCGGCTCACTAGGCTAATCCTCCGCCTTGCGGCGCCGGCACACTGGGTTCTAGTCCCGGTCGGGGCGCCGGATTCTGTCCTGGTTGCCCCTCTTCCAGGCCAGCTCTCTGCTGTGGCCTGGGAGTGCAGTGGAGGATGGCCCAAGTACTTGGGCCCTGCACCCGCATGGGAGACCAGGAGAAGCACCTGGCTCCTGCCATTGGATCAGCGCGGTGCGCCGGCCGCAGCGTGCTGCCGCGGCGGCCATTGGAGGGTGAACCAATGGCAAAAGGAAGACCTTTCTCTCTGTCTCTCTCTCTCTCACTGTCTACTCTGCCTGTCAAAAAATAAATAAATAAATAAATAAAGAAGAAATGTAGTCAAGACTCAAATTTAAATCCCAATCTAAGTCTTTGCTCATTTTAATTAGTTATAGAAGTTCTGGCCTTATTTAAAAAGTAGCTAATTTATAAGATGAGGGCAAAATTAAAATCAAATTTATAGATATTTAAGAGATTTATTTTCTTCTGTGGCTTCCTGATGAGCAATCTTTATTTGAAATGAAGTATATATGAATTTTCCTGTGAATATCGCTTTAGCTGTAATGTAAAGTGTGTATATATATATACACACACACACACACACACACACATACTATAATGTCACTCTTCTACTTAAAAACAACCCAAATCTTTAATAGTAAAGTGAAGGCAGCATGGACCATGGGATCAAATATACCTTGGTTTTAACACCAGTTCTGTGATTTATAAGTGGAGTAACTCTCAGGATGTTTTTTGAACTACTCTAAACTTCAATTACCTCAGTGGCAAATGTGAATAACAGAGCCATCTTAGAAGGTTAGGCATGAAGAATCAATGAGGTTTTTCTCTGAAAGATGGTGAATGTGGGTGTTCACAAGGGTTATACCATTTCCTCCATCTAACACACACTCACGTGTATGCATGCAGGAACTCATGGATTGTGCACAGAATATAATTTAGATTACTCACATGCATAATAGAGTTGTACTAGGCCCATAAACTCATGTTATATCACTGCCTCCCCCCAGTTCCTATTTAGCTTATGTTCTAGCCCCATATGCCAGATAGCTGTCAGATTTTGTTGTTGATGGCTTCATATATACCATGGTTTCTACGTTCCACCTGAAAAACTACAGAAATTATAAAAATCTGTCAGTCCAAAAAAATGTCTGTTCCATGGTTCTCCTTTTCCCTATTTTCCCACATCTGGGACAGTTTTAGGACAAACATACATTTGTAATCATTTACTTTGTTTTAATTCATCCATTGCAAAGACATTGCAATTTCCAGAAAAGTAAAAACTAGGATTCTCTCTCTCTCTCGTTCTCTCTCTCTCTCTCTCTCTCTCTCAGATTTATTTATTTATTTGGAAGTCAAAGTATAAAAGCAAGAGTGAGAGCGAGAGCGAGAGCGAGAGAGAGAATCTTTTGTTGATTCACTTTCCAGATGGCCACAATGACCAAGGATGGGTTATGCCAAAACCAGGAACTAGAAGCTCCATCTGGGTCTCCCACGTGGGTATAGAAGCCCAAGAAGTTCGGGCATCTTCCACTGCTATCCCAGGCACATTAGCAGGGAGCTGGATTGGAAGTTGGGCAACTGGAATTTGAACCATTGCTCATATGGGATGCTGGTGTCCAGGCAGCTGCTTTACCTGCTATGCCACAATGCTGGCCCAGAGACTAGGATTTTCATGTCTCTTCATTAAAAACTTATGATCCTGACAAATAATATTTGCCCGACAAATAATATTTTCCCAACAAATATTCTCTGAAAGAATAAACAAATGGATTAATTAATAAAATTTATGAGACATAGAACTAGTTAAGAGGTAAGTAAAAATTACAGTTCAAAGGATCTAAATTCAAGACTGGGTTTGCAAATTTCTAGCTGTGTGAAACCTTCGACAAGTCACTTTATCTCAATAGTAGAGTTACTTCAGCAGACAAAAGGGAACATGCTAGATTTAAATATCTCTGAAAATAAGAAAATAGTTTGTCACATACTGCATGTATTTACATTACAACATATTCTTATTTTATTAAGGATTAATAAATGCTATGTTATTTTGATGTTTTTAAAAATTACCTAACAAGGCTATATTTGAAAGTAGTATTCTTTGGGCACTACATCCTGTTTGTTGTGATTAATGAAATATACCTATGTGCATTTTTCACCAATGAATTCTGCACTGTGGTGAGTGAGCTTGGGACAGCCAGCCTTGAAAGGAAGGATAAATTTGATATTTCTATGTAATATATTCAATGAATTGAATAAAGATTTTAGAAAAAAAAGACAAAATAGAAGAATAATATACAAACGTGGGATTTTTGTTTTCTTGGTGGAGAATTTAAGTGAACACCAGTTTAGCAATATATGTCAGGATGAATGAAGAGCTATACATACTACACGAACACACACAGAGACAAACAATTGTACGTGCTTTGTACTAGTTAATTCTTATGTAGAAAAAGCTTAAGCTGGGTATTCTATTTTTGTATGTCTTTAGGCCTCAGTTCTCACATTTCCTGAGAGACAATGTTTCAGCATCATAGCACTTTATTTATGAATAATTATATATGCAGGAAATAATGTGTAAAAATGCTTAGTTCACAACAAATGCTTTCTGTGTTGTTACTTAAAAAATAAACATTTAAGTATAGCCAATCGACCCAGTGGGTGGATATTTCTCCACCATGAGATCATGTAGTCTCATCCTTTGGTTATCTGCGTTGTCCTCAGTGGGAGCAAGAAATCAAACTTACAGGAAAGGAATTTTAAAGTCTTCATTTGTAAGAAAGCAAGACTTTGAAGATACATCATGAGACGGCTGAGATGTGAGATGGAAGTGGAGATAAACAAGGGAGTTAGAAAAAGAAGAGAAACATAAAACTCTTGAGAGAGGACAACTGTTTTAGACTATAGAAATCAGGGAGGGCTGGCCCCGCGGCTCACTAGGCTAATCCTCCACCTAGCAGCGCCGGCACACAGGGTTCTAGTCCCGGTTGGGGCGCCAGATTCTGTCCCAGTTGCCCCTCTTCCAGGCCAGCTCTCTGCTATGGCCCGGGAGTGCCCTGGAGGATGGCCCAAGTGCTTGGGCCCTGCACCCCAAGGGAGACCAGGAGAAGCACCTGGCTCCTGCCTTCGGATCAGGTGGTGGCCATTGGAGGGTGAACCAATGGCAAAGGAAGACCTTTCTCTCTGTCTCTCTCTCTCTCACTGTCCACTCTGTCTGTCAAAAAAAAAAAAAAAAAAGAAAGAAAAGAAAAGAAAAGAAAAGAAAAGAAAAGAAAAGAAAAGAAATCAGGGAGAAAATAGACAAGTTAGGACTCAAGAAAACTGATTCTGGTTTTAGTTTTGTCCTAATACTACAGATTGTTGTCCTAAAGGAATAACACATGATTTCCATTGTTCAAATAGGATCTATTTGAGTGACAGAGGAATAGATTATTTGTTGAAATAGAGAATTTGATATCTTCCTAAGAGGAGCCTAGGTGTTAAATGCATTAATTCAATAATCTGATTACAGGAATAATTCAGTAGGGTTTGTTTATTTTCTTTGCATTAATCATGCCTGTTGAGAGACTGAGGTTGTGGCACAGTGGGTTAAGCTGCTGTTTGAGAGCTGACATCTCATATCAGAATGCCATTTCAAGTCTAGGCTGCTCTGCTTCTGATTCAGTTCCCTGCTAATATGCCTGGGAAGGCAGTGGAAGATGGTTCAAGTGGTTGGACACCTGCCAACCATGTGGCAGACAATGATGGAGTTCCTGGCAACTGGCTTCAGCCTGTCCCAGACCTGGCTGTTGGTGGCATTTGAGATTTGAACTAGCAGACGGAAGTTCCTGCTCTTCATTTCTCACCTCTAGCTGTCTCTTTTTCAAGCAAGTAGTAAATACATCTTTTTCAAAGAAGAATTCCCATTGAAGGAAAATGCCATAAGGTTTCTTGAGTTATTTATTTATTCTTTAATGCAGAAGCAATTATAAATAATAAAAAACTAAATAATAAAATATTTTGCTATACTAGTTATCAGAGAAACCACAAAGTACAATAATATTTAACAATTTTCTACATTTCATAATGACAAAGTTTATAAGTATATATATATATATATATGTATAATATTGATGAAGACAAGGAGAAGAAATAATTTCAAACATAGTTATTATGTATATAATGGGGACCTGGGAAAGAGGCATCAAGTCTGGCTGGAGTACAGTGGAATTTAGCAATATTAATCTGAATGTATTCCATTCTTTTTCAAAGAATTTATCTTAAAGAAATTGCAATATAACCGTATAATAAAGTGATAATAATGCATAAAAATAATGCTGTACAACAATATCTAGTTACAGGGAAATCTTTATAATGTAATTTCAGGGGAGTATGTTTTTGTTGCATATAGTAAAATTTATATACATGTATGAGTATTGCATGTGAACCTCACACTAGATATAGATAGATGCAAACTAAATGATGAGGGATTATTTTTGATTGGTGGAATTATCCATGATCTTTTTCTCTTCATTTTGCTTACTACCTTTTCTGCTACAATTTCCTACTGAGAAAGTGAATAAGTTTTGTAATCATAAAGACACAGTATTTTTCATAAGAGGTCTCTTTATTTGCCCTTTTAGCCTAACTTATACATAGTATGTAAATTGATTTTTAATTTTATTTGACATATGTCATATAGTTTATTTCTGCATATTTGGAATCCCTACTTTGTATCCAGAAACAGAGAGCTGTAGGTGATTTGGATGGGCTGAGAACATTCAAAGTAATGTTTTTTTTTCCCCTCATCAACTAATAACCGAAGGCTCATTGTTTCAGTCACTCAAATAAGGAAGTGACGTTCATAGAAAAAGAAATGCTATCAGTTCTTGCAGAGGCCGCTGGGTCTTAGGGCCTTCAGTGTGGACCATGAAAAGCACAGAAAATAAAGCAAGAGCCTGCAGTGTGTCAGTGAAATGCCAAGGGATGAAAAGCGACAGCCTAATGAAATGTGACATGTCTCTGCAATGACACAACAAGGCTGTGCAATTTAAAGGCCGGGCTTTGCCTAAAACCTTGGCTGAAGCATGGTTCCAGTTAGTTCCATGTAAGGGACCTTGAACATTAAAAAAAAATGTTTATTAACAAAATCCTTTCACTCTGGGAAAATCTTCCTGTGACAGATATTTCCAGGGGAAAATAAATGTTTGAGTTGGCCTTCTATAAAGGAAGCAGGTCCTAACCTCCCCACCCTGACCCGCGAAGGACTGCATTCCAATCAGAGTGCTCCAAAGCCAAAGAAGACTCAGTTATTTCTTCTTCTCAGGGTCTTTATGCAAATATTCATCCAAACTGATAAGAATGAGCATTGACCATTCTGTTCTACTTTGAGGGCATAAATCCTGGAAGCTTGCTTTGCTAGTCCCTTACATTGTATCAGATTATTTTGGAATCAAATAGTATCATGCCAATTTTAGCATTAATCCTTCAAGTCTAGTTGGGTTTTGCTTTAACATTTCAAAAATTCTAGACAGATGCTACATTTTCCTTTCCCATTTGCATATTAACATTAAGGCTTATTTTATGTTAGAGCTTTAAGTTTCTACAGACATTTTATAATATGCTCTTCGGTTATTAAAGCAAGTACTGCACATTTTCAACACTCCAAATGAAAATTATCCATGTTTAAGTTTTTGAAAACATCTTCTCCACTTCTGATTCTTTTAATGTGGTCTTAAAAATATATGTAACAGACCACAAGGAACATGATTTTAAGGAGTACATATATTAAATAGTCAGAAGTGAGTTGGTAATGCTATGCAGATGTTGTCACGGTAAATACTCCTGATAGCATACATGAAAATGGCCAGAACTCAAGTTTAGATCTGGCCCAGTCAGACTGAAGTTACTGTTATTTTTCAAAATGTTTTCCTTTATTTTAGTCTTTATGCATAAAGGTTTTGAGATCTGACACAATAATGTTTGAATTCTGTTGAAACCACAGTTTTCTTCTAGTCCTCACCCACCAGGAGTGCTCTGAAGACAGAATTAGGAGGCTACGCTTCCCTAGAGAGTTCCTTTTAGTGCATTTACATGGTTTGGGCTCTGTTCCTGAAAGTGTAAAGTTGGTCTGCTAGAGAACTCATTCAAATGGTCTGGAACTGTTTCCTTATTAAAGATTTTTCATCCAGCTATTTGTTTTGAAAAATAGAATGAAATACTAACTTAATGCAGGAATGTATTTAATTTATAACACATCTCTCATTCTGAAATTTTTTAAATCACTATAAAGGATATTCTGTGATTCTATCTTCCTTTGTCTTTCATAGCTGAATTGCCGTCACTGGACTTGTATTTGAACTTCACTTATGTCATCAAATGAAAGGCATTGAAAAGTTTCATGACATCTGTTGCTTAAATATTGACATGTTATGGCAACTTGGAGCTTTTAGCCAAAGTTTCCCTGAAGTTCTTAAATGCAAAGCATACTGGTCTCAGAAGAATAAAACTGAAAGATTGTGTCCAACCTGCGTGGTATCTGCTGGATTAAAAATCTCAAAACTCCTAGATTAATTCTCTAGCTTTTCATTATACAGAAGAATAACTCTATTCAAAGTTTTTTACAGTCTTTATGTCCTTAACTAAGCCTCTGAATTAGCAAAATTGTTGGTTGTTTTCACTCTTAAATGAGATACATTTGTCTTAAATACAACAGATTGTTGATCTAGTATCACGAATTACTTACTATTCACTATGAAATAAAATAAAATATCACATAAAAATATCTTAGCATCTGACATAATGTCAAGCACATAGTGGGCACACAGGTTTGCCATTTTTTGTCATTTTTCAGTTTTCTCTTTCCTTGGTTTTAGAGAATAGTGTTACAGTTGATTTGTACTAGCTTGCCTTATATTATATGAGTGTTTTTTCTTGCCTTTCTTGATAATACGCTGTCAACAGCATGCTTTGTTACCTAATATAATATGTGAAATTTAATCATCAAAAGTAGCTACTTCACAATACACCTAGTGGAATGACTTGATTAATGGGTCTTATTCCCAAGGCAGACACTACACCTTCAACAAATTCTACAGAACATGAGTTTTCATGAGTAACAAACGTCAGAACACAAGTCTCCACTCTGTTATTCATTTTGTTCAATCACCTGTGAAAAAGGCCTTAATCTGTGATTGTTTATGACAAAACATATTATGGTATGTTTATGTCCTTCAACTTCAGCATGTGTAAGCAGTCAGTCACTTTGTCCTGGGCAATCAGTACTTGTAAAAAGCAGCTGAAATATTTCCCTTCACATGAATGCAGAAGTCCTTCCAAAGAATCCCCTCTGGGAATGTGCACACTAATATCATAACATGGGCTAGCTTGAAGTCACAAATGCTGACAGTTCCTGCCTTTGGGGAGAAAAGAGACAGTGGAGGCATCCTGACAAATGTGCACTTGACTTGCTTCCCCCTTATCTGTTCACAGAACAAAGTGTCACTCAAGGGATTTCAAAGTCAATGGCGATTTCCCTATTAAAATATCTTATGTATTAGGCTGAGTTCCAAGACAGGAAGAACCAATCACCCAGTAATGCTTTGTGACTTGTCAGCCCAAAGCAGCTCAACCCTGCTGTTAAAGGTGGAATCTACCACGAGAGTATTGGTTTTTACCACAAAACTGATGTATTCATACAACAAGCAGACATGATTGTTGAACCGACCCTGGGAGAAGATTTTTTACAGAAATAATTTAATTAGCGACAACTTTCAAATACACTATGGACAGTCATTTTATTTTGGTTTGTCTTCTATGGAAACACAGAAACAAAATAAAAATAAGCATGAAAAAGTAGAATATATGACTCAATGGGTTGTTCTAATTGACCAGCTTGGTTGCCAATTCTTTTCTCCTAGTCCATTGCTACTAAAAAATGTACACATGACTGTAGAAATAGAGAAAAGGATGGGCAAATGTGTTGTTGACAGAAGCCAGCAATAATGCCATCATATTTTTCTGGTGGTCTGTAATTTAACAGGTTTTTAGGAATTGAAGGGACAAAGACTCTTCCTTTTAATGCAACTCATCCACATTCATCAAAATTTAAGTTGTACAAATTTCCCTGACAAAAAATTGGATGAAAATATGGTAACTTACACTTTTTCCCCAAGTGTATTTGAAAATCCATCAGATTTAGAAACCAAGGAAATACTTACCATATGTTGGGGGTGGGGGTGGGGAAGAAGGGAATGAAATAAAATTGGATGTTTTTCACATGTGCATAGTTTTGTTTCAGTTCATATTAAAAAGAAACATGGCAGAGTTAGTACATTTGTATATTTCATTTAAAATATCTTTTTTGT
Source organism: Oryctolagus cuniculus (assembly GCF_051225735.1). NCBI lineage: Eukaryota > Metazoa > Chordata > Mammalia > Lagomorpha > Leporidae > Oryctolagus > Oryctolagus cuniculus. Next base: position 88,736,709 of record NC_142873.1, read on the forward strand.
TTTACAAAACCTGCTGTTAAACTTGTGTTGAGCAATAGCATAAATTTTCATAATTTATTCTATAAAACCAGTGTATAAAAGTTTCTCTATGGAAATGAACACCTGAAAAGCAGTGCAGATCAACTTGGCCTTCCAATTCATGTTGCTCATTAGAATCAAAAATAAATGGTTCAAAAATATTTTTTGAAAAGACAGGTGCAAAGCAAAACCAAAAGCACACTGGGCAGAAGATTGCTATAGTGAGAGGATGACTACGTTTCTTTGATTTTTGCCCATGGGGTCCTCCTGCAGAGGTAAAGGTTTTGATAATATGAATACCTACATTGCTAATTTACAGAACTTTGGTGTGGAACTCCCTAATTCAAGAACCCCAAGGAAACACTGGCTTCCCTGGTGAAAAAGACATAAAATGACTGTTTATTTAAATGACTTAATCTCCAGCTCTCTAAAAGTATCTATGGGATTCTCATTGTGAAGCCTATGCCTTTTTGAAGGTCTTTGCTCTTTCACAAAACAAAAATGCATTGGTTTTTTTGAGTAGGTGTGTAATAGTTCCAGAGCATTACACTTTTAATTACCTTTATTTAAATAACGAGCAATTTTATTAAATAGTTAAAGGCACAGCTCCTCAAATGCTTTCCCATTTCTAAATCCTTTCTTTTTTCAATGAATTGGCTTGAGACAAGTAACATGGATGAAAATATTTCAGTCTGCAAACTTCTTACTAGTGGTTAAACACACTGCCCATTTGATGCCTAGCCTGACACTCAGATAAGACATTATCTGACTTCATTACCACAAAGCTCACCTATTTTATCAGATAAGTTGAGCTTCAGTAATTCAGACAATGATTAGATGAAGAACAAAATAGCTCCCAGCAATTAAAAAGCATATTTAAAAGCACTTTAGACCAAATGTATCTCTTGTAGGATTTTTTTCTTCATTCTCTTTAGAGCGTTTTCCAGATTCAGTCTTATAATTGAAAGAAAATTTAATCCTGCATTAACCATATAATCATTTTGCAAACTAGGTTCTGGGACTACTCTCTATTGAAGTGGGTTAGTCCAGAATTTGTGGATTAATGATATTAGATCCTCTTTAAAAGCTTGTAGGTCTAGCAAAACTCCCAAAGTCTCTATTTTCATTCTAATTAAGTCACTTAGATATTAATTCTGGGAAAATATTCCTACTTTTTCTGTAGAAATGGGATAATATAGACAATAATTTATAGCTATTACATGGTTTTCTTTATTTTTTTATTTACTTAAAAGCAGAATGATAGAGAGGTAACTTGATTTCTTAATCAAGAGGCAATTTTAAGAAGCTATCCTAAAGCATCAAGAAAAAGAGTACATGAAATTAAAATTTTTATAACTAATTTTGATTGAGATAGTATTCATCTGATTAGTGATACCAACATAATATTTATATTCTTTTTTAAAAGATATATATTTTCCATTTAATTGAAGGCAGAGTGACAGGAGAGTGGTATAGACATAAAGAGGGCTTCCACCTGCTTATCCATTCCCCCAAATAGCCACAACAGTGGGGAATGGACCAGGCCTAAATCAGGGACCATGAATTCCATCCAGGTTTCCTACTTGGGTGCCAGGACTCAACTATTCAAGTCACCATCTGCTCTCTCCCAGGAGCTTCAGCAGGAAACTGGATTGGAGCAAGATAACCTGGACTTGAACCAAGTCCTTACATAGAGAATGCAGGCATCCCAAGCTGCAGCTTAACCTGCTGTGGCCAACATGTTATTCTTGAATAAAGTACTTGTCAACATTTTATTGTAGAAAAATTAATAAAATGGCATTGGCAATCAGAAGCAAAATTCTCCTCACTATTCATAATCTCAGAATAAGGGAGTATTTTTTTTCAGTTAGCTCCAACAAAAGTCTTGTGAGGATATTAATTGATATAATTCTTGTTAAATGTCCATTCTTTAAACAATTGCCATTGCTAATCAGTTATTGGCAAACCAAAATCATATGCCTCCCTCGACAACATTAGATTCAGCTTCTCTTAAAACATCCAAAAGGATAAGCTTATTGTGTAATGGAGTAGGGAGGGGAGGGGCAGAAGTCAAGGGGAGGGAGTGGACATGGTTCTCCATCAAAGAGCTTTAGAGATGATGTGCATAAACCTCTGTTGGTATTTCACAATTTTCTTTTATACATGAGAAAGCTGAGAGTAAGAGATAGATACTTTCATTTGTGTTTTAAAGCTCCTTAAATCATATATAATAAATTAAAACCATGAGTTATACAGCTGAATGAGTACTCAGTTATGTCATTTCACCAATGAAAAAACTAAGGCTTCATAAGAGAGGTAAGATTTGAAACCAATAGAACCACAGCAATACCATAGAATCCTTGATACTCAAGTTTGTGCACTTTCATCATTCCAGCCACATTATATTCTATGCTATTAAAATTAATAATACACAATTATGTATGTGGTGGCCTGATATTGCCACAATACTTGGTTTCTATAGTAATGATCTACATCAATATTCTGATAAATATTTTAATGCTTCATGAAGTACTGGTCCAAAACTCTGATACATTATCCCCAGAGATGATATTTTGAATGCTTTACACACACACGCACGCACACACACACACACATTCTTAGAAATTGAATGGTAAAGTTGTCAAGGGATGAGTTACATATGATTTTCTTAGCTGCTTTTTTGAGTTCACAGACATTTAGAATGAAAATAATTTACTTTGAGACATTTGAAAGATCTTTTGCAGCAGAGATTACCTAATAATAAATACCTGTATTGATTTTAATCCTGCCACTTTGCCAAATGCTTTTACGAGTTCCAATAGTCTCTCAACGAAGTCTTTTGGATCCCCTATATACAGAATCATTGTCATCTGTAAATAGGGATATTTTGACTTCCTCTTTTCCAATTTGTATCCTTTTGATTTCTTTTTCTTGCCTAATGACTCTGGCTAAAACTTCCATGGCTATATTAAATAGCAATGGTGAAAGTGGGCATCCTTGTCTGGTTCCAGATCTTAGGGGGAATATGCCTAGCTTTTCCCCATTCAATAGGATGCTGGCCATGGGTTTGCATAAATTGTTTTTATTGTGTTGAAGGATGCTCCTTCTATACCCAATTTGCTTAAGGTTTTCATCATGAAAGGACACTGTATTTTGTCAAATGCTTTCTCTGCATCTATGGAGATAACCATATGGTTTATGTTCTTCTGTTTGTTAATGTGGTGTATCACATTTATTGACTTTTGAATGCTGAATCATCCTTACATACCAGGGATAAATCCCATGTGATCCTTCTGATGTCTTGCTGAATTCTTAGCTAATACTTTGTTGAGGATTTTTGCATTTATGTTTATAAGGGATATTGATCAATAGTTCTCTTTCTCTATTGTATCTTTTTCTCACTTAAGAATTCAGGTGATGCAGTCTACATAGAAGGAGTTTGGGAGGATGCCGTCCCTTTCAATGGTTGTGAATAGCTTGAGAAGAATTGGAATCTGTTCTTCTTTAAATGTCTGGTAGAGGGGCCAGTGTTGTGACACAGAAGATTAATCCTCTGCCTGAGACGCTAGCATATTGTATGACTGCTGTTTTTAGTTCCAGCTGCTCCTATTCCAATCCAGCTTTCTGCTATGGCCTGGGAAAACAATAGAAAATGGACTGACCATTTGGGCCCCTGTACCTGCATGGAAAACCTAGAAGAAAGTACTGGATCCTGCTTTGTTTGGCCCAATTCCATCCATTGCGGCCATTTGGGGAGTGAATGAGTGGATGGAAGACCTTTCTCTCTGTTTCTCCCTCTCACTGCCTGTAACTCTACCTCTAAATAGATAAATAAAATAGTTTTAAGATGTCTGGTAGAATTTAGCAGTGAAGTCATCCAGTCCTGGTCTTTTCTTTTTTGAGAGTGTCTACTGCTGATCTAATTTCCTTCTTGGTTATTGGTCTGTTTAGGCGTTCTCTGTCTTCATGATTCAATTTTGGTAGATTGCATGTGTCTAGGAATCTATCCATTTATTCTGGGTTTCACAATTTGTTGGCATACAGCTTTTTGCAATGATCCCTGATGATTCTTTTTATTTCTGTGATAAATATTATTATATCTCCACATTTCCTTTTTCATTTCTTATATTTCTTTTTTTTTTTTTTTTTTTTTTTGACAGGCAGAGTGGACAGTGAGAGAGAGAGACAGAGAGAAAGGTCTTCCTTTGCCGTTGGTTCACCCTCCAATGGCCGCCGCGGCCGGTGCGCTGCGGCCGGCGCACCGCGCTGATCCGATGGCAGGAGCCAGGAGCCAGGTGCTTTTCCTGGTCTCCCATGGGGTGCAGGGCCCAAGCACCTGGGCCATCCTCCACTGCACTCCCTGGCCACAGCAGAGAGCTGGCATGGAAGAGGGGCAACCGGGACAGAATCCGGCGCCCCAACCGGGACTAGAACCCGGTGTGCCGGCGCCGCTGGGCGGAGGATTAGCCTAGTGAGCCGCGGCGCCGGCCCCATTTCTTATATTTCTTATTTTATTGACTTGGGACTTCTCCCTCTTTTTTTTTTTTTTGTTATTAGAGCCAATGGTATATCAATTTTGTTAACTTTTCCAAAAAAAAAAAAAAACAGCCCTTCATAACAGCCCTTCATTTCACTGATCTTTCACATTGTAAAAGCATTTGGCAAAGTGGCAGGATATAAAATCAACACAGAAAAATCAATAGCATTTGTATACAAGGAAAATGTCATGACTGAGAAAGAACTTTAAAAATCAGTCCCACTCACAATAGCTCCAAAAAGACTTAAATACTTTGGAATAAATTTAACTAGAGATGTCAAACATTTCTATGATGAAAATTGCAAAATACTAATAAAAGAAATAAAAGAAGACATTAAAAAATGAAAAATTCTTCCATGTTCATGGAGCAGAAGAATCAACATCATTAAATGTCCATACTACCAAAAGCAGCTTACAGATTCAATGCTATCCCAATCAAAATACCAATGACATTCTTTGCAGATCTAGAAAAAATGATGCTAGAATTTGCATGGAAACAGAAGAGACCCCGAATAACAAAAGCTATCTTATACAACAAAAACAAAGCCAGAGGCATCACAATACTTGATTTTTTTTTTTTTTTTTTGACAGGCAGAGTGGACAGTGAGAGAGACAGAGAAAAAGGTTTTCCTTTTCCATTGGTTCACCCTCTAATGGCCGCTGCAGCCAGCGAGATGCAGCCAGGGTACTGCGCTGATCTGAAGCCAGGAGCCAGGTGCTTCTCCTGGTCTCCCATGCAGGTACAGGGCCCAAGGACTTGAGCCATCCTCCACTGCATTCCCAGGCCACAACAGAGAGCTGGACTGGAAGAGGAGCAACCAGGACAGAATCGGTGCCCCGACCTGGACTAGAACCCGGTGTGCCAGCACTGCAGGCGGAGGATTAGCCTATTGAGACACGGCGCCGGCAACAATACTTGATTTTAAGACATACTACAGGGAAGTTATAATCAAAACACCCTGGTACTGGTACAAAAACAGACTTGTAGACCAAAGGAACAGAATAGAAACACCAGATGTCAGTCCATGCATATACATACATATATCTACAACTTTTCTTTAACAAAGGAGCTAAAGTCAATCCCTGGAACAGGACAGTCTCTTTAACAAATGATGCTGGGGAAACTGGATCTCCATGTGCAGAAGTATGAAACTAGACACATACCTTACACCTTACACAAAAATTCACTTAATCCAAAAATAGATCAAAGATATAAATCAAATTACTAGAGAACATTGGGGAAACTCTGCAAGACATCGGCATAGAAAAAGAGTTCCTGGACAAGACCCTAGAAGCACAGGCAAACAAAAACAAAATCAACAAATGGGATTACATCAACCTGAGAAATTTCAGCATTGCAAAAGAAACACTCAGCAAAGTGAGGAGCCAACCAATAGAATGGGAGAAAATATTTGCAATCTGTGCAACTGCTAAAGGGTTAACGTCCAAAATCTATAGAGTTCAAGAAATTCAACAACAAAAAAACAATCGAGTTAAAAATGGGCGAAGGACTTATACAGGCATTATTCAAGAGAGGAAATTCAAATGCCAACGGAAACTTAAAGAAAATGCTCAAGATCACTAGCCATCAGGGAAATGGAAATCAAAACACTGCGAAGTTTCACCTCACTCCAGTTAGAATGGCTCTCACAGAAATCAACAAATGTCAAATCCTGGAGAGGATGTTGAGTACAACGTACCTTGGTCCACTATTGGTGGGAATGTAAACTGGTGTAGTCACTGTTGAAGACAGTTTGGAGATAACTTCAGAAATCTGAATATAAACCTACCATATGACCCAGCCATCCCATTCCTTGGAATTAACCCAAACTAAAGGAAATCAGCAGATGAAAGAATTATCTGTAACCCATGTTCATTACAGCAAAATTTCCAATAGCTAAGATGTGGAATCAACCCAGATGTCCATCAACTGTCGACTGAATAAAGAAATTATGGTATATATACACTATATATACACTATGGAGTACTACTAAGCTATTAAAAAATGAATCCTGTCTTTTGGAATAAGATGGTCACAACTGTAAACTATTATACTTAGTGAAATAAGCCAGTCTCAAAAAGACAGATGGCATATGCTTTCCCTTATCCAAGGTAACTAATAGAGTACCTGAAATATAATGTAATAGATATTTTGATATTTGATGATTGTTTACAGTTCTTCTCTCTTCTATTGATGAACAGTGTTATTTTTTCTTCATACTATCTGTTGAACTCTTTCAGTTAGTGTAGGGTTAACTATACTATGTAAATTGTAATAGATCTTTGTGAAAATTAAGAGTGGGATTGATTGTAAGAGAGAGGAAGAGGAGGTGTTGGAAGTGGGTGCGAGGGAGAGTGGAGGGTAGGGAAGTGTCACTCTGTTCTTAAATCTGTTTATGAGAAATACATGGAACTTGTATAACAAATAAAATAAAAAAAATCATGATATTCATAAAGTATAAGTACCACTTTACATTGTGAAGTTTTTCAGAAGTCTTCTCCAGGTTAAGCATCAACTCTGAAATCCTATCTATCATCTTGCAGTTTTCTTTCTATACTAAGAGGGCAGTTTGCACCAGCACTGAGTAACCTGTGTCCTGTCCTGGAATTGAGAGCTCTACAGTTCCTACATGGATCAGTAAGTTCTTATATGTAACTTTTCTACTATTTCTTATCCAAAGACATATCTTCTCTTAAAATCATTAGTTCATAGGGCTGGCACTGTGGCACACTAGGTTAATCCTCCGCCTGCGGTGCCGGCATCCCATATGGGTGCAGGTCTTAGTCCTGGCTGCTCCTCTTCCAGGCCAGCTCTCTGCTGTGGCCTGGGATAGCAGTGGAGGATGGCCCAAGTGCTTGGACCCCTGTACCCACATGGGAAACCAGGAAGAAGAACCTGGCTCCTGGCTCTGGATTGGAACAGGGAGTGAACCAACGGAAGAAAGACCTTTGTCTTTGTCTCTCTCTCTCACTGTCTGTAACTCTACCTGTCAAATAAATAAATGAAAATCTTTTAAAAAATCATTAGTTCAAACCTCTTTTCAATCGCAGGACATTACCTACTCATGAAAGAAGGCCCTAATACCTGAGAAGCATGTCATACTTGGGAAGCGATCAGGCAGGATCTATACTTCATTGAGAAATGACAGCCACGCTGATTCAAGATGAAGTTTCTTGGCATGGGTGGCAATTTTATCTTGCAGATACAGTGTCCTAAGTATGTCTCCTTCATGACTAAGTCAAATTCCAGTCAAATTTGAAAGAGAAAGATAATTTCTTAATAGGAAAATATTTACAGAAGTTGGAGTAAGAGTTCTTGTGGAAGATGATCTATTCTTGTTGGGAAATTTTTTGGTGTTTTATTTGAAACAGAAATAAAGAGTTTTATGTCTTAGAAGTGTTTGGAACTTGTCTGTGTAAAATAAGAGAAGATTTTGTTGGGGATCTGAATAAGGAAGAAAAGATAAGATAGGACATGACACAGTGTGCTATTTATAAATATATATAAATAAATGTTGCTATTTATACAAGGCGTAGCTCATGGTCTATATCTGTGATTCAGCTGTGTAGAATATGTGTCCCAACATACTGAGGGGTTTGGTCTCTAAAGTCTTGTGTTAATTGTACTAAGATGGCACTTAATCCATGTGTATTTTTTGGAGGTGGGGGATTTGCAGTTTGTTTGGATTGGATTGGATTGGGCCTGTAGGGTAGAGTGTGCATGATTAAATCCTGGTGGCTTTGTAAAAGGCTACATAGACAGACAGACAAGCATACTCCAGGTCTCATCGTGAGATATTCTTCACCATTCAGCACTCTGCCCTCAGGAATAGCATCACCGGAGGCTGAATCAGCGGGTGTGCACCTGATTTTAAACTGTGAATCTCCAAAACTGTGTTCTAAATTAAAGTTTTTCTTGGGTGTATTTCTTTTGAGTGTTTAGCCTGATGATTATTAATCTACCAGTCAGGTAGCCCATATCCCACACTAGAGTAGCTGGGTTCAATTCCTGTGTCTGGTTCCTGATTCCAGCTTCCTGCTAAGGCAAAACATGGAAGGCCTCAGTGATGGTTCAAGTAATTACTTCCAGGATGGAATCGCTAGCTTCCAGCTGGTACATCTGGTTGATGCAGGCATTTGGGAAGTTAGCCAGTGCAGGGGAGCTAGTTCACCCTGACACTCCACTCATGTCTATCTCTCTCCCTGTCTTTCTCTCTCTCCTTTTTAAATAAAAATTAAATTTAAAAGAAATAAACTTTCTTAATAAATTAGTATCCTTAGGTATTTTGTTATAGTACAAAAATTGACCAACAGCCATCAAGGAATTCTTGGGTCTGTGTGTGTGTGCCTATGTGTGTGTGTTCAAACACAATCAGAGTTTGGGCTCTGGTTTAGCACATGCAGAGGTGGTAGGCATTTTGTACCATGGTTAAGACACCACTTTGGATGTCAGCATCTCATACTGGAGTTCTGGGGATTGAGTCCTGGCTCTGTTTCTGATTCCTGCTTCTTGCTAATATACACATTAGGTGATGGCTTAAGTAGTTGAGTCCCTGCCCTGAATTGAGTTTCCAGGTCCCGGATCCAGCCTGGCCCAGCTCCAGCTGTTGTCGGCATTTGGGAAGTGAACCAGCAGGTGAAAGATCTCTGCCTGTCTTTTTGTGTTTCCTTCTCTCTTTCTATTTCAAATGAAAAAATAAAAATTTAAAAACTAATGTGTTGGCCAGCGCCGTGGCTCACTAGGCTAATCCTACGCCTTGCGGCGCAGGCACACCGGGTTCTAGTCCCAGTTGGGGCGCAGGATTCTGTCCCGGTTGCCCCGCTTCCAGGCCAGCTCTCTGCTGTGGCCCGGGAGTGCAGTGGAGGATGACCCAAGTACTTGGGCCCTGCACCCCATGGGAGACCAGGATAAGTACCTGGCTCCTGCCATCGGATCAGCGGGGCACGCCGGCCACGGCAACCATTGGAGGGTGAACCAACGGCAAAAGGCAGACCTTTCTCTCTGTCTCTCTCTCTCACTATCCACTCTGCCTGTAAAACAAACAAACAAACAAACAAACAAACAAAAAACTAATGTGTTGACTCAGGAGGATATATAGAGAACACAACAATATCAAGGAAGTAACCTCCTAGAAAACTGCAGAAAAATTTTCCAATGGTATTCTCATATGTGGTCAGCTTGGGGTTCTCTTTGTTCTTTTTTTTTTTTTTTTTTTTTTTTTTTTTGACAGGCAGAATGGACAGTGAGAGAGAGACAGAGAGAAAGGTCTTCCTTTGCCTTTGGTTCACCCTCCAATGGCCACCGCGGCCAGCATGCTGCGGCCGGCGCACCGCGCTGATCCAGTGGCAGGAGCCAGGTGCTTCTCCTGGTCTCCCATGGGGTGCAGGGCCCAAGTACTTGGGCCATCCTCCACTGCACTCCCGGGCCACAGCAGAGAGCTGGCCTGGAAGAGGGGCAACCGGGACAGAATCGGGCGCCCCGACCGGGACTAGAACCCAGTGTGCAGGCGCCGCAAGGCAGAGGATTAGCCTATTGAGCCACATTGCCGGCCTTCTTTTTGTTCTTTTTAAAGATTTATTTAATTATTTGAAAGTTAGAGTTATACACACAGAGAAGAGAGGCAGAGAGAGAGAGAGGTCTTCTATCTGCTGGTTCACTCTCTGATTTGGTTGCAATAGTTGGAGCTACCCCGATCCAAATAGAGGAGCCAGAAACTTCTTCCAGGTCTCCCACGTGGTTGCTGGGACCCAAGGACCTGGGCCATCTTCTACTGCTTTCTCAGGCCATAGCAGAGAGCTGGATCAGAAGTGGAGCAGCCTGGACTCAAACTGTGATGCTGGCATTGCAGGTACGGCTTTACCCACTATGCAACAACACCAAACGCCAAGTTTGGGATTCTTATGAGGTATTATCAGTTCATGGAGATATAATCTTTCCTACTTCATTATTCTCTGATAGTCTAATGAGCCTACTTCTTTAGCATGGGTAAATTGTAGCCCATAAACTTTACCATCTGAGTATCTCCAACCCTCCAACCCTTCAACCCATAAGTCATTTGTCCAACTCTTGAATTTGTTGGAATTTACTCTTGTTACAAATGATTTTAAAGAATAGATCACTTAGTAGCTAATACTTTTATGAAAGGAAAACAGGTGGGTGGCAGTAATGTTGTTGACCAGCAGCTCCACCCCTCTCTCATTGAATATCTACCCTTCTGACATTCATTTTCTCACTAACTTCAGACAGAAGCCAAAATTAAGAGGGGTTATATGTTTTCTCACAGTCATGGGGGAGAGACATAAAGCTTTCTTACTTTCTCAAAAGCAAGAAAGAACTTTGCTAAGGGACTCTCAGAAGCACCATAGCATGATTTGCTGGCCTGAATTGGTCACATGACCATGACAAAAGCATATCAGTTGGGACTGTGAGTAATCAAGTAAGATCACTTTTCTATCTGGAGCCAACTTCTCAAACTGTCACTTTGCTATCTCAGGAGAGGTGAGTATTAAATCAGCTCCATTGTCTCAATAGCTGGGTATTACCTGAGAAGTTTCCCAATAGCTACAGAATGAAATTGCAATTACTAAGATAAACATGGAAACCTGACAATAAAGCTGGTTTTAAAAAAATTGTAAATGTTCTGAAGAGCCCTGTAAGAGAAAGTAATTCTGGAATATTCCTTGAAATGCTCTATAAATTGTTTTTTTGAGCTTTAGAAAGACATTTTTAAGTATGTTAGATTCTTTTTATTTATTTGATCCATAATAAAATACAGGGTATTTCTGATTTGTTCACCCATGAACATGACAGAGTTCAAACTGGAATCTTTGATGTAAAGAAGGAAATTGAAACTGTTTCTACAGTTTAGGTAGAAAAGTTATCCCTAACATAAAGGGATATAAAGGTGAACATTTTCTTTCTCCTCCATTCACACTGACATCACCTGTATAAGAGAATGATCAAGAAGGATTATGAAAATTACCCCCTGAATACTTTCACAGACCAAAGAGAGAATCTACTCCAGAAATGTGCTGGGTAATGGTTTGCTCTCCAACAGTGAACACTTTCTCTGATGACCGTTGGCTGCACCCATGTGTTATGGTTTTGTTTACTTTTTAATCGCTCCATGGTTGTCCCAGAGAGTGAGAAGGCAAGTTCCATTGAATTGGCATTTCTAGTTTTAATTTATGCATGAGTATGTACATTGTTTTTCTCCTGCAGTTCTCAAAGAATTTTATGGGCCATTACTGAGTGACTAAAATGGGTGCAGATTTTGCAAGCCGCTGCCAGAAGATGTTTATTACTGTCATCATTCTTAGGAAAATCATGTTCCAGCAGGTTCAGGCAGTGTGCAAAACGTGGCACATGTGTGAATTGGCCATTTCACACCGCTCTTACAATATTGTCAGTAATAATAAAACCAAGGGAAAGACCTTGGGGAGGGGGATGAGTTACACATTAATTTGGTCATGAAGCTTTGCTAAGTCATCTTTGTTGAACTCAGAGATGCCAAGTGCTGTTTGTTGTGTAAACTTCCTACCAGGGACTGAGGAAGTAGCCTCATTTCAAAGGTTCCCACTTCTGAGGTGGTTACCTACCTCCTGAAGTTCATGTCCAGAATACAATGCTCACCTCCTGGGTATTTCCATCTATATACTTGTTTTGTTAGTTTTGCAGCATCTAACATTGCAGTGTTAAAGATAAAACACACACAAGGTGGTATTTCAAATCATAGTACATCAGTAGCTTATAAAGTCTGCTACAAACTCTTCCATATTCACCTTTTTCCCTGGCGTTTCAGCATTTCTAGAACCATGCTTTGCCTCCTTTGGGGATGACAGTTTTGGGCAAATTGCAGGTAGAGTTCAGACATGTGAATATGGATATGTATTCAGTTGAATATGACCAGTGGATACGTCTTAGTTATTATGCTACATTGTGCCCGTCTCTCCTTTCCTCTAATGTTTCAGTGCCACTTCTTTGGTAGTTCCTCAAAGTAATTCTCATGGTGCAGCCATTTTCACGTATACTCAGAAACACTTGTAATTTTGTGTTCACTTACCATATATGGTAGATTTATCACAATTAATTATAAATGGGAACAAATGTTTAATATTATCACACAAAGGTTAAAATTTATTTCAGAAAGTCTAGTGAGTAAACACTACACAATTTGTGCTACATATTAGTAGTACATATTGGCAGTCTTTTAGTGTAAGTACCTACCTGGGGTCTTCAAAAGCTGAAGGGACATACACATTTTTGAAAAACTATTTGTGGATATCAAAATGTTTTTGCATCAAAAAACCTTATCTTTTACTTCCATGTCCACAAATATTTTAAAGTACATTCATACAATTGACAAATATTTTTTGGGTTGAGTTTTCTGAGGAGGACATATAACTGTACCTAGTTTCTATCTAGTTCTGCAAATCAAGGTTGAAAAGGTAAAAGCCAAAGGAGTGGCAAGTGGGGCCTGGGTATCACCTTTACTCTTAATAAAGGCTCTGCTTAAGGGAAATATTTAGAGTCACTCATCTAGTGGAGCTTAGGTTGAGGGACCTCCTGCAGCAATACCAAAGCCTAACCTTTGATACATAAGAAGCAGCTTCCTTCTAAAAAGGAAACAGGATGGAGCTGAGCAAACTGTTCCCACTTTTAGCAGTCAGTAAATAGGCAGAGAGATGCCTGTGCTCCTTAGGGACCAGTCCTCCTCACTGAAGGCAGGAGCTTTGAACAGACTTTCCTCCCTAACACTTGCACATAATTCTTGGAGGTTTGCATTGGCACTGACTGAATTAATTCTCTGAAAATTATAGCCAGTCTAAGTCTTGTCTATATTTTTTTTGGTTTCCCATATAAAAGTTTTATTTTTTGTATTTACTTTTATTAATGTATTTTAAATTTATTTTATCTTTAACATTTTTATTTTTAGAAATAATTGCATATTGCAATTGACATGGATTTTCAGGTATGTTTCACAGGGAATACAAGAGTACTTCAAAAAGTTAGAGGAACTGGAATTAAAAGATAAAAAAAATTGGTGCAGGCATTTAAACTTATGGTTAACAAGCCTGCATCCCATATTGGAGTACCTGAGTTCTGTGATTAATTCCAGCTCCTGAGAGCAGCTTCATGCTAATCAGTTCCATGGGAAGTAATAGTGACATCTCAAATACTTGGGTTCTTACCACCCATGTGGGGACCTGGATTGAGTTCTGGGCTCAGGGATTCAACGTGGCCCAGTCCCTGCTGTTGTGGGGATTAGGGAATGAAAAAAAAGATGGAAGTATGGAAGCATGTGCACTTTCTCTTTGTGCATGTTTCCATGTTTCACAAATAAATAAATACAGTTCATTAAATGATAAGTTCTTTTATAGGAAAATAGAAATTCATGCATAGTTTTCTAAGAGTATGTATTTTCCAACAGATTTTGAAGACCTCTCATATTCATACTAAATTTTTTATTGTTTATCTGAAAAAATAAATTTAACTATATGTTTTAGTATATTTAGTATTACATATTTTCAGTAAATTTGTCAGCTCATATTTTAGAGGATTTCATTTTTTTAATTTAAAGCTATTTTTGTTTAATTGAAAGGTGAGAAACAAAGGCAAAACTTGAAATGTGGAGAGACAAAGGCAGAGAAAGAGAACTCTTCCATCTTTTGGGACACTCACAGTGCCTTCAACAGCTAAAAGAATGGGCTAAGCCAAAACCAGGATCTTAGGACTCAGTCTGAGCCTCCCATGTGGGTGGCAGGGACCCAACTGCTTGAGCCATTACCTCCCAGGGTGCTTCTTAGCAGGAAAGCCATAAAATGGGTGTGAGCATCCCAATCAGCATCTTAACTGTTGCAACAAATGTCCACTCCAGAAGATATTATTATTGTTTAGAAATATTAGAATTTATCATTTCCAAATTCCTCATTGCAAACTTCAGGGATGATTTCTAGTCATTATAACCTGGCTGGCATGACTCCATTCTACTTGACTCAGATTTCTAAAGTCTATTCTAATTAGGCTTTAATGGTAATTCTTTGTCAGTGGATAATTTTTCTGGAATGGGAATAAGATGAACTAAAGGGGCTGGGATGACTTGAGATCCAAGATTTATGCTGCAGGCATCTAGGAAAAAGGACTTTCACATTTTTCAGAGAATTCTCTATAGCCTAATTTTTTTCTATTATAAAGTATGCAGTACAGAGAAATAAAACTGAAATTATGTTATCTTATCACTATGAAGGAAGTCAGTATATTATTCCAATACCAGTCCTATGGATCATAGGGAAACCAAATTAAACTAGATATTTAATGATGATATTGAGCTGCAAATCCAGCCAACATCTTCTTTAAAAATTTCTGGTTATGTTAGGTTACCAATCATTTCTAATATATAAACTTTATTTAAAGGTCAGATTGAATATTCAACAATATTTTCATTATTTTTAATTCAGATTATGAAAAGTTCTAATTCATGCCAAACATATTTTCATCCAATACGAATTATTTTTACTATCTGAGGCTACCATTCTGGAATTTGGAGGTAATAAGAATTGCAAAAGTTTCTGCAATATATGCTCAAATCACTGAATGGGTCATAATCCAAGTTTAAAATTGAGCCTTATATCTGAATGCTACGTCACGCTTACTATGTGAGCAATTGCTCAACTGAGGATGCAGAGGCAATGAGATGATTCCTAAGAAAATTAAACTCAATTCTCAAGTTATAAAGACCAAACTGAACACCTTGAAGTGAATTTAAAAGTAAGTACATCTATAAACTAAAAGTGGAAATGGGAAGAAGTGGTTTTATGAGAAGTTGGTAACATGTCTATAGACATAAATTTCCTAAATTTTACTATTAAATATATACTTTTATATTTTGGTTTTGGTACAAATATTTTAATAAATATCACACTTATAGACAGTAGAATTGCAGCTTCTCACATAGTTTTAGCTAGAATCACATAATGTCAAGAGAGAATGTGTTTTATAACTGATAATAGGGAAAAAGATGGCAAGAGAACTTAGAGTTCTAGTATGAGGTGACAATTAAATCAAGAGTGCTGACTCAATTGTCCCATGAGTAACGGTTTCAATTATTTTATTCAACAAATATATATTAGGTAGTTAATATATATCCAGTGATCTACTACACCCTAGTGATTAAAAGGTGGAAGACATGGTATCTGCTCTCAAATGACTTCTAGTGTAGTATAGAAAAAAAGTAAAAAAAATTATTAAACCATAGCATGATATTTTATCATAAAACCATGGGGTTTTGTCTGCTTTGAGAGTAAAAAGAAAATACAGTTAACCCAAACTTTAGTGAACAGAAAAGATGCTGTCTTAACTGTATCTTAATGCAGAAAAAAAAATTACAAGTAAGCATGTGAGAAAGTAAGAATGAGAATTGGTGGGAAGGTTGGACAGAAGTATTTAGAAATACAAAATAGCATATTTACTTATTTATTTGAAAGTGGGGAGATACAGAGACAGAGACAGAGCAACAGAGATTTTCAACCCACTGGTTCACTCCACAAATACCTGCGACAGCCAGGGAAGGGTCAGACTGAAGCCAGAAACCTGCAACTCAAGCCAAGTCTCCTACTTGGGTGACAGGAACACAAGTACTTGAGTCATAACATGCTGTCTCTTGGAGTGCATATTAGGAGGAAGCTGGATTAGAAGTGGAGCTGGCTGGGACCAGCACTGTGGCCTAGCAGATGGAGCCCTTGCAGGGTGATCAGGGAGAGAATACTATACCCTGAAAAGCTCTCATTGATAAATGTAGGTTAAATAAGGACATTCCAAGACAAACAGAAACTGAAAGAAATTTTTACCACCATCCAGCCCTGCAGAAGATGCTGAAGGATATACTACACACAGAAACATGGTCTTCACTATGGAAGAAGGTAAAGGAAGGAAATCTCCCAGGAAATTTAAAGCGAAAAATAGGAATATTTTTGGAAAAATGGCAGGGCAAAGTCCTTACTTATCAATAGTCACCTTGAATGTAAATGGCCTCATCTCTCCAGTTAAAAGACACAGACTGGCTGAATGGATTGAAAAACAAAACCCATCTATTTGCTGCCCAAAAGAAAGACATATCAGCAAGAAAGGTAATTGCAGACTGAAAGTGAAAGGATGGAAAAATATATGCTATGCTAACAGAAACCAAAAAAGAGCTGGTGTAGCCATCCTAATATCACACAAAATAAACTTTAACACAAAGACTGTTAAAAGAGACAAAGAACAACACTATTTAATAATTAAATAATCAATTCATCAGGAAGATATAACTATTATAAATGTATATGTATGTAATTACAGGCACCTGGCTATTTAAAAGCAATATTAAGGGATCTAAAGGGAGACATAGACTCAAGTACAGTACTAATGGAGGATTTCAATACCCCACTTTCAGAAATGGACAGATCAACCATACAGAAAATCAGCAAGGAAACAGCAGAGTTAATAGACATTATAGACTAAATGGACCTAACAGATACATACAGAACTTTTCATCCTACAGTTGTAGAATACACATCCTTATCAGTGCATTGAACCTTCTCTAGGACTGACCACATGCTAGGCCATAAAACAAGCCTCAGAAAATTTAAAAAAAGCAAAATAATACCATATATCTTATTGGAACACAAGGTAATGAAGCATTTCAGGAACCCGTAGCACATATGCTAACAAATGGAGACTGAACAACATGCTCCTTAATGAACAGTGGGTCATAGAAGAGATCTAAAGAGAAATCAAAAAATTTCTGGAAACAAATGAAGACAACAACACAACATATCAAAACTTATGGGATTCAGCAAAAGTAGTGTTAAGAGGAAAATTTCTAGCAATTGGTGCCTACATCAAGAAATTGGAAAGGCACCAAATAAATGAGCTATCAATGCATTTCAAGGATCTAGAAAAACTAGAGCAAACCAAACCCAAAATAAGTAGGAGACGATAAATAATGAAAATTAGAAAAATAGTCAACAAAACTGAAACCAAAAAGCAATTCAAAAGATCAGCAAAGCAAAAAGCTGGTTTTTTTTGAAAAATTAAACAAAATTGACACACCATTGGCCCAAATAACCAAAAAAAAAATCAAGGAGAGAGAAGACCCAAATCAATAAAATTAGAGATGAAAAAGGAAATGTAACAAAAGACACCACAAAAATAAAAAGCATCATCAGAAATTACTACAAAGAGTTGTATGCCAACAAACTGGGAAACCTAGAAGAAATGGATAGATTCCTGGAGACATGCAACCTACCTAAATTGAGCCATGAAGACATATAAAAACCTAAACAGAGCAATTATCAACATGGAGATTGAATGAGTAATAAAGTCCCTCCCAACAAAGAAAAGCCAAGGAGTGGATGGATTCACTGCTGAATTATACCATACATTTAAGAAAACTCTACTTCTTCTCAAGTTATTCAAAACAATGGAAAGGAAAGGAATCCTACCAAATTTTTTTCAATGAGTACAGCATCACCTTAATTCCTAAATTTGGAAAAAATGCAACAGAGCAAGAGAACTACAGACCAATTTCCCTGAAGAACATAGATGCAAAAATCCTCAACCAAAGGGAGCACATAAACATGTCTAGTACCTGCTAACACTAACCGATAGAATAAATAAAGGGGAGAGTGATCCAACATGGAAAGTGAGATACTCAGCAGACTCATAGAATGGCAGATGTCCTAAATAGCACTCTGGCCTCAGAATCAGCCCTAAAGGCATTCAGATCTGGCTAAAAAGCCCATGAGAGTATTTCAGGCATGGAAAGCCAAGACACTCTGGCAAAAGATCTCTGTGAGTGAGATCCCAGTGGAAAGAACAGGCCTTCAAAGAAGGAGGTACCTTTCTCTGAAGGGAGGAGAGAACCTCCACTTTGACTATGACCTTGTCTAAACAAGATAAGAGTCGGAGAACTCAGAGGGCTTCCATAGCCTTGGAAACTCATGACTGGAGCATAGGGAGACTACTGATGCCATAGACAGGAGTGTCAATTTGTAAAGTCAACAACAGGAGTCACTCTGCACTTACTCATCATGTAGGATCTCTGTCCTTAATGTGCTGTGCATTGAGATTTAATGCTATAACAAGTACTCAAACAATATATTTCACTTTGTGTTTCTATGGGGGTGCAAACTGTTGAAATCTTTACTTAATGCATACTAAACTGATCCTCTGTAAAAAAAAAAAAAAAAAAAAAAAGAAATTATCAACTCCCAACTTGACTCTCACTGGGATTAAACATGACAATAGGTCTGCTCTGATTTCATCATCATTTAAAAAAAATCATCTATTATTTTTCACTTTATGTTTCTGTGTGGAAGCAAACTGTTGAAATCCTTACTTAACGTATACTAAGCTGATCTTCTGTATATTAAGATAATTGAAAATGAATCTTGATGTGAATGTCAGGGGAGAGGGAGTGGGAAAGGGGAGGGTTGTGGGTGGGAGGGACGGTATGGGGGGGAAGCCATTGTAATCCATAAATCGTACTTTGGAAATTTATATTCATTAAATAAAAGTTAAAAAAAAAAAAACTCCCCTAGAGAGTTGTTGCCACACCTAGAACTTTACATAAATGGACTCACTCCTATTCCTTGATATAAAGCTTCTTTCACTCAGTAAAAAATAAATAAATAAATAAATAAATAAATCCTCAACGAAATTCTGGCCAATTGAATTCAACAACATCTCAGAAAGATCATGCACCTTATACAAAAGTCAACTCACACCTAATCAAGGATCTAAATCTATGACCTGATACTATAATAACTAGAGGAAAACACTGAGGGTCCTCTGCAAGACAGTGACATATGCAAAGAGTTCTTAGATAAGACCCCAGAAACACAAGCAATAAAAGCAAAAATAGAGAAATGGACACCAAATAAGAAGGTTCTGCACAGCAAAGGAGATGCTCAACAGCGTGAAGAGGCAACCAACAGGATGAGAGAAATATTTCCAAACTATGAATTTGATAAATGATTAATATACAAGATATGTAAGGAGCTCAATAAACTCAACAACAGAACAAGCCAGTTAAGAAATGGTCAAAGGACAAAACAATTTTAAAAAAGAAGTTGCACTGATTTCAGTACTTACTGAAAACCTAAAGCAATCAATACAGCGTAGTGTTGTTGTAAGGAAAGATATAAATTAATGGAACAGAAAAGAGCATCCAGAAACAAGACAAATATCTTCAGAGTCTATAGATTGTTTTTTCAAGTCATTGTATTTATCTAATGGGGAAGGATATTTTCCCACAATATGTAACTGACATTATCATGAAAAAAATGAACTAAAAAACTGGGGAAACTTCAAAATTTTCAAAAGAAAACGTAGTACACTATTGTTATAACTCTTATTTCAGCAAAATTTTTCTTAGGCTCCAAAAAACTATTAACAGTAGAACTACTAAATTTGATTTCATGAGAATATACCCAAAGGAAATGAAATCAGCATCTCAGTACACAATAGCTAAGATGAGAAATCAACTGAGATTTCCTTCAGCTGATGATTAGATAAAGAAAATGTGGTATACATAGATGATGAAATACTACTCCCATAAAAAAGAAGGAAATCTTGTATTTTGCAACACAATGGGTGCAACTAGAGACCATTATGTTCAGTGAAATAAACCAGAACAAAATAGAAAAATATTACATGTTTTCTCTGATTTGTGGTAGCTAATATATAGAGCACAAGAAATTTAAGGTACATGAGTGAAATAGACATTTGGGATTTGATTTGTTTATAACCCTTGTATATATTCCTGCTGAACAGTGATCTTTCTTTTACTTGTTGAGCTTATTATTTAGTAGAACAGTAAGTGTGTGACTATGACATATATCAAAAATGTTATTGTAAAAATTAAAAAAAGGAAAGGAAAGCAGAGGGAGGTATAATCATATTTAGAGCTGTATCTATGAACTACATGAGAAAAGAAATTACTTAAAATCATTAATACCTTTATTACTTTGAAGCTCATTGTTAAGAAAATGACAAGGCTTCCCATAGATAGCACAGGTATTTACATTACCTAAAGCACACCAAGAACTCATATCCAAAATGTAATAATTCTTAAACCCCCCCCCCAAAAAAAAGTTACCATTTATTTTTTAAATGGGAGAAAGATTTCATCAGGTATTTCAGAAAAGATAAATGGATATCTGACCAACACAAGAGATTCAATGCTTAGGTGATATGGAGATGAAAAGTAAAACCACAATGATATATTGCTATACTCTCACTAGTTAGCTAATATTAAAAACATACAAAATATATGTTGGCAAGGCTGTGGGGTAATTGGAAGTTTCATACATTGCTGGTAGGAATATAAAGCAAGTAATAAAATTAGAGAGCAGTTTGGCAGTTTTCTAACATAAAACTAAACAATTCTACTTCTATGTTTTTACCTAGGAGTTGTGAAAAACTTTGCATTTAACAGTCTATACTGGAAGAAGTTTTGTTCTGAAAAGGTAAACAAATAAATAAAATCTAAACTATCCAAATGTCCCATAAACAAGTGAATAACATAGTATAGTTACATAATGGTATGCCAATTAAAGAAATTAAAGAAGCACAAAGAAAATAACTTTACTAAAAATGTGCTTAGATTTCTAAATACATGAATAAATATTAAAAGTACTATGATGAGCTAAGGAACTGGCACTGCATTATTTCACTTGCATGAAATTCTTGATCAGGAAAAATTAGTCTGTAGTGATATAAAGCATAATAGTGATATTTATATTTTAAAGATTTATTTTTTTATTTACTTGAAAGGCAGAGTTATAGAGAGAGGAGGAGGGAGAGAGAGGGACAGAGAGAGAGAGAGAGAGAGAGAGAGAATCTTCCATCTGCAGCTTCATTTCCCAAAAGGCACTTACACTAGGGCTGGGCCAGGCCAAAGCCAGGATTCCAGAGCTCTTCAGGACCGGCCACATGGGTGTAGTGGCCCAGGCACTAGGGCCATTTTCCACTGTTTTCTCGGGAGCAATAGGAGGGAATTGGATTGAAAGTGGAGCAGACAGGAATCAACCCGGCACCCATATTGGAAGCTGGTGCTGCACGTAGAGGCTTAACCTGATATGTAACAATGCCAGCCCCTAAGAGTGATATCTGAAGTAAAAAATAATAGAATTTATACAAGGGTGTGTACAAGGGAAGTTTTTGGGTGGTAGAAATGTTCTCTGTCTTCATTTAGATGCCGATTACACTGGGGTATTCAAATCTCACCTGTTATTCTAAGTAACTTTGACACACAAACACAATGATTAAGGAAGCCTATGCCCCTTGAAATCAAACAAGAGGAAAATAAGGAACTATGTGATTTGGGAGAGTTTTTCTCTCTAAGTCTTAATTCCCTGTATATCACACAAAGAAGAGTTGATCTCTAAGATATTTGAGATTCATCACATTACACATTTCTAGTGAAAATCTTAAATTTTTCCTATTTTTTTCCTTCAGAGGGGTAGCTTGATAGAAAAGAACATAGGCACTCTTGTTGGATCACTGTAAACGTCAGATTCTCATATTTATTAGCTGAATGACAGGAACTACTGTTATGGTTGTAGTTTCTATATCGCAAAACCAGGATAAGAATTGATATTCTTTGGTTATATTTGATATATTTGATATATTTGATATATTTGGTTGTGGAAAACCCAATGATTAAAAACTGATAGAAATTTCTGGCCCCCAACACTGATGCATGAATATAAACACCCCTCCATTTTTGCCAGAAAAATATTTAAGATTCAAAATTTAAAAGAGTATTAAATAGAATACCAACTATAACTCATACACTGAATTCTCTGGGGAGGACATTTGAGTTTCTATAAGAGATTTTGTCTTCTACTAACAGCCTTTGCAGATGCTCTGAGCACAACACCTGTCATGCTGCTGAGGGTGAGAAGACAAGCATTAAGGCAGGGCACAACAGTGGGAATAGGATAGGCCATCCTAGGGGAGCCTTCACTTCGCTCAGCTTTCTCATGCTGAGTACCCTTAGACAGCTGAACCACATGAATCTTTTCTTATTTTCTGACTCAACTGAATGACTCCCAAGTGAGCTAGGAAAGTTATTTAGTGCATTTTTGGGGGCATCACATATGTGTGGTTGAATTTAGGACAGTTCAAGAAATTCACATTTTTAAAAAATCTACTTTTATATTTTATGGTAACTTTTTTTCAAGATTAAAAAAATAATAATAAAATTGCTAGCTGTTTGTATCTGAGGAAGCCCTAAAATCACAAGTAGAATAATTCAGTGTTGTGAGGGCCATGTGGGAAAAAAAAAAATGTAACATTTTTAAAACATTCAACAATATTTTCTGCATGGGATAAGACTTACTGTTTTTGACAGATCACAAGGGGACACGAGTTTAAATGAAACTTCAGTGATATACCAAATCAGATCAGAAAAAACGTAGATACCTCAAAACTCAACTACCACCTATGGACATAGAACATTTCACAACCAATGCATCAGCCAACCACTGCCAATGGGGTAGTTTAAACAACTCCTCTAGGGCCAATTTGAAAGGGTAAACATGAGAGAAGCTTTTATTAATGCTTCCCTTCATCACAAAAGCAATTTCCCACTGTCATCTGAGCTTTTTACGATAGCCCACTACCAGCGCAAGCCATTTTAGTTTTCCTCTGACTGTGCACCAAGTAGAAAAGAAAATAAATCAAATAATTAAAATAGTCAAAACGTACCATTTTACAATGGCTCAATCCTTTTAAAAATTTGTAAGATCCTGTTTTGCTGAAGAAGGCATGTGAAGGAGGCACAACGCAATGGGTTTCTCCTCTTCTCAAAAAGAGCCAGACATGCAAATATCATCTTTTCTAAGGTTGTTAAAAGATCTTCTATCATGGCTACTGAGGCAGCAGTTGCATACCACTTCTTTTCACTTCTAAGTCACATCTCTACTTGTAATTCTGACTAGAATGTTTTCTGACTGATTAAAAAATTCACACTGATTAATTGTGGTGAACAGTAAAAGAAAAAATTATGTCCATTCAGGCACAAGAGTATTCTGGCAAATATGGGGTTAATTTTTTTTTTCCTAGGAGCCCTTAGCTCCAACACCTGTCAACCATCAAGGCTAGGCTTGCCAGAAACCTAGGAGTGAATGGGCATGGGCTCAGCTGTGGCAAATTAGAGTATCCTGAGGAGGTCCAGCATAAAAGATGTGAACTCTTGCGTGTGTCTCTATGGGGTTTTGACTGATCCAAGAACTATTTTGCTGTTGGGAATCAAAAGTGGTAGGAGTCTCAGAGGCTTCAGCCACACCTTCCCTTAATAATGTGAGAAGATACCTCAAAAAGTTCATGGAAACAAAATTGAGTAGTTTTTTATAAAATATTTTGAAATCCATAGAGTTTTTATAATATGAATTTTTATAAACTTTTTTATTTTGCAGCAAATATACTTATCTTTTAATTCCATTTTCCACTAACTTTTTGATGCATTCTCATATGATGTATAAAAATATATGTGCAGTCATATTCATGTGTGTCTATGTATTTTTCATAAGGATCATTTATTTATAATTTTTAAATTACAAGGAATACATTGGAAACACCTATAGTGATAACGATGATCTTCCAGCAGTCTATCTCTGGGTATGAAAAAACATAATTATTGATGCTACAATAATTAATGATTTTCATGATGCCATTTCTGATGACTATATACATAATACAGCAACAATATGTATAAATGATTTAAAGTAAGTACTAGAATCAATTATTTGGGGAAAAAAGATAATTAGCCCAATTGTGACAGTTTCTTGGTATCTGTAGATGGCAATTTTTGTGTAATTTTGAGCCCTAAATTCTGACTTGAGTTTATTTCCTGTTTTTTATTGTGGGCAATATTCAAAGACTTGTGTCATAATAGGGTCTCCAGTATTTTTGCATGAGTATAAAATGTTCTAGGTCATTAAGCCCTGCTCATTTTCAGCTCTGTGTGTAAAATAAAAGGAGTGGAATTGTTGGAAGGATAGGGAGGTTAGCATAGTTGGTAAAGGGAACATAGGAAGATGCTTAAATGTCACTTTACTTTTCAGTACACATCAAATTTCTCTAGTAGAATATGCAGCAGATATTCCTAACAATAATATATTGAAACCATTGTCGAGTTCTGTGTGTTCTCATTGAACAGAACAAAAAGTAAATGAAAAGTAGGGGCAGAGGGATAAATAGTTATTCCACAAATTTGGAACTTAATCTCAGTGAAAGCAAGCAAGCAAAAAAAAAAAGCAAATGTATCTAATTGCTTATGAAAGCCAGGTTCAGTGGCTATAGTTTAATTATAGTCTACTAGGAAATCCTACATTAGTACAAAAAAGTGAAACCTTGAAAAATTAAAATAAAATGACATTTTGGTTGATAAAAAGTTCCAGATCCTGCAGAGTTATGATTTGATACTACTCACACTATAATCATTATTAACAGTAAAGAAATAATGAAATAAATTTTGAAAGGGCCTGTCTCCTAGGTGTTCTTATTTAGATGTCGAGTTTTTGAAGGAGAAGAGGGCAATTGATGGGATAATAATCAGATTTGCCTAGAATAGTGACTCAAAGCAGATTTTTATAACTATCTAAATTGCTATCTGAAAATTTAGGGAACTTGCACAGATATTTGAATTGACTTAGAGAATTCTCAATTCATCAAAGTATCCCGTGCATCTTAAGAGAAGAAGTTGCTTTAATTGCAGTGGCTATTACTGGACATTGCAGAACCCATTTCATAAGGCCCTGCGAAGTCTGCAAAGTCCTCCTGTTCGCATGTTGCTCTGCAATGGGGATGGTAAGCTATGCCCTTACTGACTCAGCAAGACCTAACTATCCTGCACAATGGAAGGACATACACTTTCTCCAGTTTCCTGTGAAACTGACCCATGATCGCCATTCAACTCTGTGCTCATCTTTCTTAAAGGTTGAAGGAGTATTTAAAAAGAGTGTGTTACCTTGCTTAATAAGTGACACTACCAGGGCCAGCACTCTGGCGCAGCGGGTTAACCATATGGATGCCCGTTTGAAACACAGCTGCTCCTCTTCTAATCCCGCTCTCTGCTGTGGCCTGGGAAAGCAGTAGAGGATGGCCCAAGTCCTTGGGCCCCTGCACACACGTGGGATACCCGGAAGAAGCTCCTGGCTCCTGGTTTCAGATCCGCGCATCTCCAGCCATTGTGGCCATCTGGGAGTGAACCAGTGGATGGAAGACCTCTCTTTGCCTCTCCTTCTCTCTGTGAACTCTGACTTTGGAGTACAATAAATAAATCTTTAAAAAAAAAAAGAGAGTGAGAAGGAAAGAAGGTAAAAGGGAGAGTGGGGGAGGAGGGAGGAAGGGAAAAAGGGAATATTATGTTCTTAGAACAGTATCTACAAATCACATTTAATTTATTAAAAATAATTTTAAAAAAGACAAATCTAGTTAGCAACAGCAAAAAAATCTCAAATATTTAGAAATAAATTTAACCAAAGAAGTAAAAAGTATCTATAAAAAATGAAAATGATAGAATATTAATGAAAGAATTTATTGACATCCAAAAAATGGAAAGATAGCCCTTGCTCATGGATTGAAGAATTAATACAATTAAAATGTCTGTACTATGTAATGCATTCCACATATCCAATGCAATTCCTAACTTAATGTGAATGACATTCTTTATAGAAATAGAAAAAAAAACCTCTAAGACTTATATGGAATCACAAAAGTCCCCAAATAGCCAAAGTAATCCTGAGCAAAAAAGTCAAGCTGGAGGCAACATAATACTTGATTTAAAAGCATACTACAAAAATATACAACATGGTACTGGCATAAAAATTTTTAAATAGATCAATGAAACAGAATAAAGAGCCCAAAAATCAATCTATATACATACAGCTAACTGATTTTGACAAAAATTCTCTGACCACACAATGGAGAAAAGATACTCTTTTTAATAGAGTGCTGGCAAAAATGGGTATATATATGTAGGAGAATGAAATTAGGTTTCCTTCTCTCACTGTTTATAAGTATGCATTCAAGATGGATCAAGACCTGAATTTAATACCTGAGGTAATTAAAATGCTACAAGAAAATGTAGGATAAACTATTCAAGTCATTGGTGTTAGGCAATGACTTTTTGGGTAAGACCCCCAAAGCAAAGGCAACAAAAGAAAAATTAAAAAAAAAATAGGACTTTGTAAAACTCATAAACAATCAATAAAGTCAAGAGACATACAACCGAATGGGAATCTATTTATCTATCCAACAAAAGACCAATATCCAGAATATATCAGCAACACCCAATGCCCAATCCAAATAGGTAATCAAATTAAGAAATGGGCAAAGGATCCCAATAGACAATTCTGAAAAGAAGAAATACAAATGTCCAATGTATATGTGAACAAATGCTCTATATCTCTTGCTATCAAATAAATGCATTAATCCTACAATGAAATATTACCTCACCCCTGTTAGAATGGCTATTACCCAAAAGATAGAGAACAACAAATGCTGTGAAAAGGGGAAATACTATACAGTTTTGGTGGGAATTAGTAAATTAGTGCAGCTACCATGGAAAACAATATAGGAATTTTTTTTTTTTTTTGACAGGCAGAGTTAGGCGGTGAGAGAGAGAGAGACGGAGAGAAAGGTCTTCCTTTTTCTGTTGGTTCATCCCCCAAGTCGCCGCTACGGCCCGCGCATTGTGGCTGGCGTGCTGCGCCAATCCAAAGCCAGGAGCCAGGTGCTTCTTCCTGGTCTCCCAAGCGGGTGGAGGGCCCAAGCACTTGGGCCATCCTCCACTGCCTTCCTGGGCCACAGCATAGAGCTGGACTGGAAGAGGAGCAATAAGGAAAGCATCTGGCGCCCCGACTGGGACTAGAACCCGTGGTGCTGGAGATGCAGGCGGAGGATTAGCCTAGTGAGCTGCGGCGCCGGCCAGGTATTTCTTGAAAAGCTGGAAATAGAATTGCCATATGATCCAGCAATCCCACTATAGGGTATTTACCAAAAGACTTGAACATACTGTATCAAAGAGATACTTGCACCACAATGTTTATAGCAGTACTATTCAGTATAGCCAAAAGATGGAATCAATCAAGGTGTTTAACATCAGAAGAATGAATAAAGAAACTAAATGCCCATCAACGATAGACTGGATAAAGAAATTATGGGATATGTACTCTTTAGAATACTATACCGCAGTAAGAAACAACGAAATCCAGTCATTTGCAACAAAATAGAGGAATCTGGAACACATCATGCTGAGTGAAATCAGCCAATCCCAAAGGGACAATTACCATATGTTCTCCCTGATCGGTGACAACTGACTGAACACCAAAAAGGAAACCTCCTGAAGTGAAATGGACACTATGGGAAACGGTGACTTGATCAGCATAGCCCTGACTGTTAATGAACAACTTAATACATTATCCCTCTTAGTAGTTTTTTTGTCTGTTCTACTTAATATGACTGGTTTAATTCTGTAATTAATACACAGTTATTCTTAAGTGTTGAAAATTAACTGGAATGTGATCCCTGTTAAACATAAGAGTGGGAATAAAAGAGGGAAGAGATGTATAATTTGGGACATGCTCAAGCTGACTTGCCCCAAATGGTAGAGTTAGAAACATACCAGGGGATTCCAATTCAATCCCATCAAGGTGGCATATACCAATGCCATCTCACTATTCCAAGTGATCAATTTCAGTTCACAATTGATCATAATGAAAGGACTAAGAGTCAAAGGGAGCACATAAACAAGTCTAGTACCTGCTAACACTAACCGATAGAATAAATAAGGGGGAGAGTGATCCAACATGGGAAGTGAGATACTCAGCAGACTCATAGAAGGGCAGATGTCCTAAATAGCACTCTGGCCTCAGAATCAGCCCTAAAGGCATTCGGATCTGGCTAAAAAGCCCATGAGAGTATTTCAGGCATGGAAAGCCAAGACACTCTGGCAAAAGATCTCTGTGAGTGAGATCCCAGTGGAAAGAACAGGTCTTCAAAGAAGGAGGTACCTTTCTCTGAAGGGAGGAGAGAACCTCCACTTTGACTATGACCTTGTCTAAACAAGATAAGAATCGGAGAACTCAGAGGGCTTCCATAGCCTTGGAAACTCATGACTGGAGCATAGGGAGATTACTGATGCCATAGACAGGAGTATCAATTGGTAAAGTCAACAACAGGAGTCACTGTGCACTTACCCCTCATGTAGGATCACTGTCCTTAATGTGCTGTGCATTGAGATTTAATGCTATAACGAGTACTCAAACAATATATTTCACTTTGTGTTTCTATGGGGGTGCAAACTGTTGAAATCTCTACTTAATGTATACTAAACTGATCCTCTGTAAAAAAAAAAAAAAAAAAAAAAAAAAAAAAAAAAAAAAGGAAAGAAAGAAAGAAATTATCAACTCCCAACTTGACTCTCACTGGGATTAAACATGACAATAGGTCTGCTCTGATTTCATCATCATTTAAAAAAAATCATCTATTATTTTTCACTTTATGTTTCTGTGTGGGAGCAAACTGTTGAAATCCTTACTTAACGTATACTAAGCTGATCTTCTGTATATTAAGATAATCGAAAATGAATCTTGATGTGAATGTCAGGGGAGAGGGAGTGGGAAAGGGGAGGGTTGTGGGTGGGAGGGACGGTATGGGGGGGAAGCCATTGTAATCCATAAATCGTACTTTGGAAATTTATATTCATTAAATAAAAGTTAAAAAATATTATTCAGCTATAAAAAGAATGAAATTCTGTCAGTTGAATCAGAATGGCTGTACTGGAGGAAATCATGTTGAATAAAATATTCCAGACACAGCAAGACAAACACTACATATTTTCCCTTATATGTGAGAGCTAAGATTAAAAAATAAAATAAAAAACTTAAAAAAATGTGTGTATCAGTTTGGTGCAAATACAGTGTTTTGTCAAACTTTGCTTTAAGTCTTTGTCAAATAAATTGTTAGGAATTATATACTGGGCCGGCGCTGTGGCTCACTAGGCTAATCCTCTGCCTGAGGCACTGGCACCCCCGGTTCTAGTCCCATTCCGGGCGCTGGATTCTGTCCCGGTTGCTCCTCTTCCAGTCCAACTCTCTGCTATGGCCCAGGAAGGCAGTGGAGGATGGCCCAAGTGCTTGGGCCCTGCACCCACATGGGAGACCAAGAGAATGCACCTGGCTCTTGGCTTCAGATGGGCGCAGTGCGCCAGCCATAGTGGCCATTTTGGGGGTGAACCAACAGAAAAAGGAAGACCTTTCTCTCTGTCGCTCTCTCTCACTGTCTAACTCTGCCTGTCAAAAAAAAAAAAAAAAAAAGAGAGAGAGAGAGAAAGAATTATATGCTAATACAGTTTTAATGATTTTATGACTATTTTTAAAATGTATATAAGTTGAACATATTTTTATTTCATTATTGTTTATATTCCTTTCTTATTTCCTGTTTAACAATGATCTTCTGGATGTTTATTTGTTGAACTCTTTATTTAGTGGGATATTAAGACTTTGACTATCATGTACATTCAAAATATGCTATCTCAAAACCAAAATATATATAAATTAATCAAAAATATTTACATAGAAAGTAGAAAGACTTGAAAAACCACCATGATGCTTAAGAAAAAGAAAATTGGTGGAGGGGAATGTCACTACCAATTTA
This sequence comes from Oryctolagus cuniculus, assembly GCF_051225735.1. Taxonomy (NCBI): domain Eukaryota; kingdom Metazoa; phylum Chordata; class Mammalia; order Lagomorpha; family Leporidae; genus Oryctolagus; species Oryctolagus cuniculus. The sequence continues at coordinate 88,766,972 of NC_142873.1, forward strand.
AATATGTACTGTTTAGTTACAAAAATCAAGACAGTGTGATTTTGGTAATAGAATAGGCATGCAAGTCAAAAGTAGAATACAGAATCCAAATGCAGGCCACACAAAGATAATCTATCAAATTTTTACAAAGACATAAAGACAATTTGATGATAAAGGTTAGCCTTTTCAATAAATGATACTGGAACGATTAGTCATACATAGGCAAAAATAAATTTAGACACAGTTATTAATTACAGTTTACCAAATGTGAGCAATAAATGGAGATAGATCTAAATGCAAAATGAAAAACTACTAAAGTTATAGAGGAAAACAAAGCAAAGCAACAAAGAAATCTGTATTTTAATTGCATCACAAATATATGATCCATGAAACTTTATTAAAATTAGAAGTACCTGCTTTCTAAAAGACAATGTTGAGATAACGTAGACAAGATACCAATCGGGAGAAAATATTTGCAGATCATATATCTTACATATAAAGCCGTTGAATCCCAAATGTAAAGCAAACTTAAGAAATCACCAATGCATAAACAAACCAGCAAAGAAATAGAAAATATATGTGAACATATACCTGCTCAAAGATGATATCTTGTGATAAATAAGCATATGAAGAGATGCTCAACTTCACTTATCATTAAGGGAATATTGTGGAATAGATGAAGTTCAGGGATTGTTATGGTGATGAAACCATTCTATATGTTACTGACATAATGCAAAACATTAAGCATTCACACAATAAAGCCTAGAACTTAATGTATGAAAATTTAAAAAAATAATGAAGGACATTGAGAAATTCCAAAATAGAACACATACTGTGACAAAAGAACCTAAATATGTTAGATAGATATGAGATAGTCTATGAATGGGGTAGAGGAGGACGTTGCTGTCCCAAAACAACTTTAGAAATGAGTAGAGTTTGTAAGACATAGCTCAGAAGAAAATATATTCCAGTTGATAAAGTCATTTCTTGCTGGGGTGTGGGTCAACAATTCTAAAACCATTAGTAAGTAAATGAATGAGGGTTGTTGATAGCCAGCTTTCTTGCTATTGGATTAGGAGGTTTCAAATGATCGAGGGGAGAGTCTGTATACATACATACACCAGTATTTTATAACTTTGTTAGCTAAGAGAGCCTGAAAACACCTCAAATGAACAAGCACATCATATTAACCAATGATAGCTAAAGAAAGCTGAACCAATAGGATCTACTTTTGAAGGCTGCTAAGTTCCAAGTTGGTAAGCTCAACATTCATTCTGCAGTCTGTCATGCCTGAGACTCAGGAGGAGTGGATGTCTCAGTTTGAGTCTGAAGGAAAGAAAAATTCCATCTTCCTCATGAAGGTCCAATCCTTTTGTTCTGTTGAAACCTTCAACTGACTGGATGAGGCTCACTCACATTGCAGGGGATCTTATCAAATCTCCAGTTAAATGTAAATTTCATCCAAAAGTACCCTCACAGACCCACAGACTCATGCAGAATAACATTCAACAAAAGATCTGTCACTCCATGTCCATTTGAGTTGACACGTGAAATTAACCATCTCACTCACCTAGTGCCCTTATTTTATTTATAATACGATTCACTTGTGAAAAGAACTAGGGCTGCTTGTTAAAAGGGCTTATACTTGGACTCATGCAGGAAATATAGAAAATGAGCCTTAAGCACCTTATAGTGCTTGGAAATAAGTAAGCCAGAGCATACACATACAAACACGCACACACACAAGAAGACATTGATAAGGATATGTTAAAAGGACCTAAGAGCCAACTAAGAGAGCTCCCTATGAACAAAGCTGGAAAAATACAACCCAAGAAAGTAAAACTATTTTGGATTCTAACTCAAAATATATATAAATACCCTTGAGTACATACTGATACAAATAAAAGTTTGAAAATTTGAATAAATAAGAAAAATAGATGCATAATCCCTAGTGTAAGAATTCTTGACAATTTATGGAAATATTTTCAAGAAGGTGAGAAATATTTCCCTACTCTTTAAAAGATGACTCTGTGTAGGGATTTTCATATAACATATAGAACGGATGAAAATATTCGCTTTTCAGCAGAGAGCCCTAACAATTTCTACCTCAGGCAAGTGATCAAGGTTAAAATCAATAGCTGAAAGTTACGATGTGATGTGGTGAGAATGACACTTTGACTCTGTATTTTTCCCCCTGCAAAAACCCATAGTCTTCAATGCTAAGGAAAGCCTGATACTGTAACATAGTGAAAAAGCCTAAAAATATATGAAAACTGCATGTATTATGGTTTCTTGGATGAGATCCTAGGATAATAAAAAGGACATTATATGAAAACTACAGAAATCTGAATAAAATATGGACTTCAGTTAATAAAAATGTAGTAATATTATTCACTAAATTTAATAAGTGATAATATAAATCTAAAACTCTTCTAAATTTAAAAGTTACTTAAAACTCTTCTGGTATTCTGGTAGATCTCCCATTTATTCATGTGCCCTCTCCATGATAAGATTATACATTTGAACAACTGGTGTTAAGTTTGTTCCATGACTGAGTTAGACATTGCAAGTGATTAGAGATCTTCATAGAAACTCCTATCTCTCTTGAGACAGCAAATCCCAAATGCATGTATAAATTTCTCCTTCAGTCTGGATCCTACAAATAATGTTGCTCATGAAATTGAAACATAGAAAATTGGAAAGGTGTCCTGCAGAAACAACAAAAAATATATACAATATAGAAGAGGTATTCATGAGAAATACGTTTTATGAAAAAACATATTGCTATGCTTTAATTCCTTTTTTTCCATGAACCTTTTGAAGTCTCCTTATAGGTTCCATTGCGTAGTTAAGGAGGTACTTGTTTGTACTGAGAGGGTTTTATGGATTAGATATATGGCAACCCATCATGCAGGTAGAACATTGAATATAATTGTTGTCTCTGATTACTTAGAAAGCAGGTAATGTACTGAATGAATCTGAGCCATGGATGAAAAAGTTGGAGGAAGGAAAGCTGTGGGAAAAGAGAAAGCGCCTCAAGTGTTATTGGCTGTGCTTGATAAGATATTTGAAGAAGGAGATGGATTCAGAAAAGAGTTGACCAGTTTACTAACAGGAATAGAAGATGTGACTCCTTTTTATTTATCCCAGTGAAATATAACACAGGGAAATCTTAGTGACAAAAATCAATTATCTCACAGCCTCATGAAGAAGACCAAACCAGAGGCTGGGGCAGTAAAAGCCTATTGTTAACACTCCTAAGTGATTAATATGACACTCATGAAATCCTTTAAATTAGGCAAAATGTCTCATGGAAAACAGAGTCAAGGTGAGAATTTCCCATAGAATAATGCCAAGTGTTAACTATTGGCAATGAAATCTAGAGATAAAGCATCTTTCAGGAAAAACAAAGGTATTGAGTCCATTGGCACTGGAAATGAACTAGAAGCAAGTGAATGAAAGTCTTACTTTGCTTTTGAGACACTCTAAAGAGTAAGTATTTGAGACTTCAAATTCCCTTTGAGTAGTAGACTTGCTAGAGCTACTAAACAGAAATATGAGCTGTCTAATTAAATTTGAATCTCAGATTTAAAAAACAATTTTTCATATAACTAATTCTTGGGTAACATTTGTAGCATAAATATGCTAATATATAAATTGTAGTTTAAAAATTAAAATTTAACAGAGACCCTTATATTTTGTCTTGTAACAATATTTGATGATTCAAACTTCTGCAGGCAGGAAATAGAACCTTTCTTAGTCATCAAGAAAGGTGTATCTTTTAATATCCTCTTCAGATATGGGCATCAAGCAAAATAGAAAAAAGGCCAGGCCAAAGTCAGCGCCAAGATCAACAACAAAAAAGGACTGTGGAACTATTTTAAGGCATCAGTGCCCAATAACAAATCCTATTTTCTACCCAGTCCCTTCCCCTCTGCCATTAGCCTTGTGATCTGCAGCATTAGTTCTGGTGAGAGGATGACACCTTCACCCTTTTGAGTAAGGTTTAGCAGTGTGACTGACTTACATGGCCGGTGAGCTCTGAGTAGAAGTACCCTGTGACCTTGCTGAACAAGAAAACTAAAGCACGAGTAATCACACGGTTGTGGATTCGCTCTTTTGCTCTGCCAGCAGGTCAGTAGTGCATGAAACAGGAGCTTCACCTGTATCTTAAATTCCATAATGAAGAAAACACACAGAGCATACCAGGATGTACCTGCAAATAACATGTAATATAAACAAGAACATTTTTGGAGGGAACAGGAGAATGAGGAAGCAAACACCTAGATCTTGGGATGGCTAAACTTAATAATATACATCCTAACAGGTTCTGAGGAAGAATTTGTTTGTTCATACGATTATTCCAAACACAATATGGCTATATTTACAAGAGAAGGTAGTTTATTACAACTATAAGAGAACTTTGTGATATAATCAAGATTAAATGTTTTCCCCAAGGTCATAGAGTAAGGCAAAAATTCTGATTCACTTGCTTATTTGGTTCCTGATGTGGGTTTGTTTACTATACAAGATGTTGAGAAATAAAGGAATAACATAGTCTCTGACTTGAAGGATGGAATCAGTTTACTAGGCAGAGAAATTTTACATATGTTCCCACACACACATGTATACACATTCCATGTTGTTTGATTTAAATCTCTTACAAGTCCCCTCAGCGTTCCCTCTGTTTCTCACTCCCAGAAGTTGCTGTGCCACGCTGTTTCTCACTATGTGTGCCTTGGATGTCTGTCCTTTCGTACCCAAAGACCATCAGTATATTATCTTTCTTTTTCAAGATTACTCTGCCACCTTCTTTCCAGTATTTTTTATTTCTAATGCAAAATAATGAGACATGATTCTATAAATGTTACTTGGGCCTGATATACTTAGGTTTTTGTCAAAATGCCTACATTTATCTAATAAAAGTAAAACAAGCAAAAATAAAGTTTTATTATAATAAAACCATTTTGAATGTAAAGGATAGACATCCATTCAAATTATTCCAAGGGGAAAAAAAGGCAGATGAATTTGTAAGGGAATTGTGGGCTCATGGAAACTAACAGATCTTAAAGCAAGAATCTAGTTCCACATATTTCTGATCTAGCCAGTTCCATTTCTTTTTTTAAAAAAGATTTATTTTTATTTATTTGAAAGAGTTACAGAGAGAGGCAGAGAAAGAAAGAGAGGTCTTCATCCGTTGGTTCACTCCCCAGATGGCTGCAATGGCTGGAACTGAGCCGATCCGAAGCCAGGAGCCAGGAGCTTCTTCCAGGTCTCCCATGTCGGTGCAGGGCTCCAAGCACTTGGGCCATCTTCTACTGCTTTCCCAGGCCACTGCAGAGAGCTGGATCAGAAGTGAAGCAGTCAGGACTAGAACTGGAGCCCATATGGGATGCTGGCACTTCAGGCCAGGGCTTTAACCCTTTGCGCCACAGCACTGGCCCCGCCAGTTTCATTTCTTAGAGTTGGATCCATTTCTTTTGTCTGCAGTTGAGTTTTTCACTCCCCTTTTTCTGTGTATTCATACTTCAGAAGGTTGATTTAATTTGCTGTTATACTGGCTCTGGTGAAAGCTTTTGCATAATTTGTCCAGTTCAGAGCTCTTTCCCTCTTGAATATTGCTTCTTTGCCTCTAATTTCAGATAATTGAAGGAAAATTTGACTATGGGTTAGATCCCTGAGAATTAGGATTCCACTCCATGTTCATTACCTGTAAACACAGGAGTGAGGCCACTGAGTGTATTGAGTATTGAGTATTGAGTTTGTAGAAGACAGAGTATTTTAGAAGAAATTGGGTATCACAAACAAATTAATAGGCATATCCAACACCAGGAAATCATTTCTGAAGCAATACACACACACAGACACTTATGTGATTATGCATGTATGCATAAATATATATATATATATATCAAGAGTTAATAAAGTTCAAGCTATATGCAGCAAAGTCAATTGCCACAAATATATATTTGAGCATTGTACTATTTCATATTTGTGTGTGAGTTTGTGTGTGTGTTTATGTAGATGTATTCTGATGTTAAATTTACTTTAATATCATGTGGGATTTAGCTATTAAAATTTAAGAAGCAGTATAATGTAAATCAAGGTGGTTTATTGATTACTTTTGTTTGGGTTTAGTGTTGGTGATTTGAAAAAAAAACCTTAATTTTTGAGTGAATTATCAAGATAGATTTATTGCTTGAGTTTTTTACATAGTTAAGATATAATAATTTAATTTAAATCATTTCTATTTAATTGAGTTAGCAATGACTGCTGAAAATATAATTCATTAGTTGGTTTAAGGAAATGTCTACAATTAACTTGATAATCAGGACTGATTGAATAAGAGTGACTTTTATCATAGTGTTCTTTCTGAATTTCTATATGAAACATTACTGATACAGAAGGAAATACATTCAAAGATATTGCATTCCCTGACTAAACTTCAAGGGTCTAGTGAATACATTTAAATTAATATTGGTCTTGAAAGATAAAATGCAAATCTATAATACTTTGTGAAGTATTTGAAATGTGATAGACATACACTTAAGAATAGAATTTTATAATTATCTTAACCACACTTTAAAAAGTAAGGAAACATGTGTGAGGTAGGTGATGCTATGCTTTTATCATCTATAAAAGTCAGTTGAGGGGGCAGCATCGTGGTGTAGCGTGTATGGGCACTGGTTTGAATCTTGGCTGCTGCACTTCCAATCCAGCTCCCTGCTAATGTGCTTGGGAAAGCAGTGGAGGATAGCCCAATTGCTTGGGCTCCTGAACCCCTGTGGGCAACACAGAAGAAGCTTCTGGCTCCTGGATTCAACAACTGGTCAGCTCCAGTTGTTGTGGTCATTTGTGAAGTGAAACAATGGATTGACAATCTTTTTCTCTCTGTCTCTTCCCCTTTCTTTCTGTAACTCTGACTTTTAAATAAATACTTTTTAAAAAAAATTCAGTTGTTCATATTATCTACATAAAACAAAGTGAAAACATGTAGTCAATGTGTTTAACACACTGCCTAGCAGCTGATAAGAACTCAGAAAATACTGTCTTTCTTCTTTTTTGACAGGCAGAGTTAGATAGTGAGAGAGAGACAGAGAGAAAGGTCTTCCTTCCATTGGTTCACCCCCCAAATAGCTGCTATGGCTACCGTGCTGCACCGATCTGAAGCCAGGAGCCGGGTACTTCCTCCTGGTCTCCCATGTGGCTGTAGGGCCCAAGTGCTTGGGCCATCTTCCACTGCCTTCCTGGGACACAGCAGAGAGCTGGACTGGAAGAGGAGCAACCAGGACAGAATCTGGCGCCCCAACAAGGTCTAGAACCCGGGGTACCAGCACTGCAGGTGGAGGATTAGCCAAGTGAGCCGCAGCAGTGGCCTAATATTGTCTTTTTTTTTTTTTTTTATCATGATCATCACTATTATCAGTAGCACAATAAGGTAATTCAAGGTGATATAAGTTTTGCATTGTCTCAATGTTATTAAATACACTGTTCTTTACTTTTTAAGGAATCTTTAAAATAAGATTTATTTAGTTGAAAGATAGAGTTATAGGGGCCAGGGGGAGACAGAGAGAGAAAGATATTCCATCCACTGGTTTGTTGCTGTGGATTCGTTCTGAGAGGAAGAGTGCGGTGAGGGAAGAGACTCAGAATCACGACATGGACACTAAGAGTCGGGTGAAAGTGAGCTAGAGATGAGCAGCTTGCAGACTCATTTATTTCAGTTGGTATAGCAGCTTATATAGCCGAAGCAGCTAATCTGGTCAAGGGGTGGTTTATGCTCTAACCAATCACTGCCTGTTGCCAGGCACACTTCTTTGCCAGGTAGGTTCCGAAGCCATTCCTGAGTAACTGGTGCTCTCTTGCCAGTGGCCATCTTGGCACGGCCTTCTCATTCCACCACACTGGTTTACTCCCTAAATGGCTACAAAGGCAAGAGCTAGGCTAAAGTGGAGCCTGGAACGTTGAACTCTATTCGGGTTTCTTATGTGGGTGGCAGTGTCTTAAGTATTTGGGCCATCTTCAGCTGCTTTCCCAGATGCATTAACAGGGAGCTGGATCAGAAGTGGAGTAGTTGAGAATTGAACTGCTGCTCATAAGACATGCTGGCATCACAGGGAGCAGTTTATTCTACTACCCCACAATGCTAGACCCTGATTTTAGAATTTTGTCTTGAATTCCACATTATGCAATATCAGCATATGCACCCCTGCTTTCTTTATGCTTGTATTTCCCTGATTTGTATTTATTTTTCAAACTTTCTGAAGATTTTTGTTTGGATATAACTCTTACATAATATATAGTTGGGTTTCCTAAGTGACTCATTCTAAAAATCATTTAATTTTAATCAAAATTCATTTCTACTTTTAGGAAATAAATGAAAAAATCTATCCACTTAAGTATAAACTGAGGAAAAATATCCTTCTCTTACAAGCTTGAAGTAAACAATATCAAGTTTAAATGACAGATTTCCTAGAGACTATCATGGGATACCCACAACAAAATTTTAATAAAGTAATTAACTTTAAAGCATACTGGAATGCCAGGATGTTATGTGGAACACATAATGAGAATTATCTTGAGAAAGAAGCCAAATAGTGTGTTGGTTACCAATATTAAACACATAAATGTTCATGTTATAGAGAATATAAAAATCACAGATGGCAAGACATTGTGGCATGGTAGTTAAGCTGCCACTTGAGATGCCTGTATCCTATGTTTGAGTTGCCTGGATTTGAGTTCCCACCCTACTTTCAAACCAGCTTCTGACAGATGTACACCATTGGAGGCAGTAAATAATGATCCAAGATGCTTAGTCCCTGAACTCACATGTGCATCCTGGATTGAGTTTCTTACTCCTTGGTACTCAGGGAACCAGTGGATAGAAGATTCTCTCTCTCTCTCTCTCTCTTTCTCCCCCCCCCATTCACTTTGCCTTTCAAATAAATACATAAAACCTTTGTAAAAATTGCATATAGATCAATACTTTAAAATTATTTGATTTCCCTGATCATTAATGATTTCGAAGACTTCTTATGTCCACATTGGTCATTTTTGTGTTATCTTTGGAGCAATGTCTATTCATTTCCTTTGCCCAGTTTCCAAAAGGTTTTATGTTTACTATCTGTTGACATGAGTTCTCTATAAATTTTGGATATTAACTTCCTATCTAGTATATTTCTTGAAAATATATTTTCTCAATCTATAGGTCACTTTTCCAGTTGTTGATTATTTCCTTTGTTATGAAGAAGATTCTTAGCTTGATGTAGTTCCATTTATTTGTTTTCATTTTCATAGCCTAAGATTTTGCTGTGATATCCAAGAAATCACTTCCAAAGCCAACATCTGGGAACTTTCCCTCTCTGCTTTTTTTTTTCTAGGACTTTCATGGTTTCAGATCTCATATTTAGTCTTTCATCTATTTTGAGTTGACTTTCATACATATATAAGATAGCCTTCCATTTCCATTTTATTCTTTTTCTGCAACAGTTTTTGAAGTTTGTACTTTCCTCTTTGTGTTTTGTTGGTGCCCTTTCATATATGTTTGGATTTATTTCTAAATTCTCTATTCTCTTTCTAAATTTTCTATTCTCTTCAACTGGTGTATATGTCTATTTTTTTCTGATATCTGGTATCCAGCTCTTTTGATTATTATAGTTTGTTATATAATTTTATATGAGGAAGCATGATGTCTCCAATTTATTTTTTCAGTATGCAAGGAAATATAAATATCCAATGAAACATTTACAAAATACTTGCATCAACATCATTCCAAAGATGGCATACAAATATCCAACAGGCAAATGAAGGTGTTCAAAATCAGCAATCATCATGGTAATATAAATCAAAATCACTATGAAACACTACTGCAAGCTAGTTAGCATAACTATTATCAAAAAGACAAAGGGATAAATATTGAAAAAAGTGTGGAGAAGAAGAAATTCTTGTACACTGTTGGTAGTCATGCAGATGAGTGCAGCCATTATGGAAAACAGAATAGAAGTCTATAACTAAGTGTAAAATAGAATTACTATATAAACCAGCAGTCCCTCTATAAGTATATACCCAAAAGTAATGAAATCACCACTTGGTAAAAACATCTGGTCTCCCATGTTCATTGCAACACTATTCACAATAGCCAAGATACAGAAATATCCTAGATGTTCATTAATGGATGAATGTATAAAAAAACTGTGATTCATATATACATATATATGGCACAGTCTATTTTTTTTCTTCTTCTTAACATTTAGTAATCTTATAATTGGTCTTTTTAGAAGTCTGATGAAATATTTGGTATCCAATGCCTCATTTTCTGAAAACAAGCTTTTTAGAGTCAGACTACTTGTTTAAATTTGGAGCGAGTCCCTTATACTCTCTCAAATTAATTTCCTCATTGTAAAGTGGGGGGTAATCTTAGTTCTAACTTCAAAACATCATGTTATGATTAAATAGAAAATTATTCACAGAAATTATCTGATATGACACAGTAAGATATTGAGCCCTCATTCTATATTATATTATATAAAATATTATTCAGCATTAGGAAAATATCCTGCCATTAGACATATGGATATACTCAGAAGAAATAATGCCAAATGAAATAAGTCAGATACAAAAAGAAAAGTACTACAGGGTCTCACTTATATGTGGAATCTTAAAAAAAAATTGGAAGCCAAATATGTAGAGCTGGAGAATAAAACCAGGTTTACTGGTGTCAGTATTGCTGATGGAGTGAATGGGGACACATAAGCCGATTGGTCCTATAGAAGAAAATATGTACTGTAGACAAGCTGAAAAATCTAATGTACAACATGAGGATTATAGTTAATAATGCATGGTACTCAGATTGTTTTATTGAAATGAGTAGATTATAACTGTTGTTGACACAGTGAGAAAAAATGAATAACAATATGAGGTGAAGATACACTAACTTTACTACACTCTCTATGTATCTGTCATCGATCTATATCTATATATTACGACATCATGTGATATACTATAAATATACAGAATATAATTTATTTTTAAAAACAAAATTAAAATTAATTTCAGACACTTAGACGTATTATATTTAATTTTAATTTCCACAGAAATGAATTTAATGCTATTCAAACCAAAAAATGCCTTTCAAAAATGAGGAATTCTGGGTCACACCAAAGACTGAATTATTTTCAAGCAAATCAATTCATGGATCTAACATTCAAAACCAATGTAAACTCTAGAGTCTACACTTGCTTATGTTCCTAATTCTTTCATCATTTCAGCATCTATGTTAGAAAGAATCCTCAATTCCTATAAAATTATAGTAGAGCAAAATGTTAGAGATAGGACAAATAAGTTTGTGATAAATTTGAAAGTAATGATGCTCTTCTAAAGAAAACTCTTTTTGAGGACTTTGTTTTTCATTTTATTTCTTATGAATCTCTAAAGTCTCCATTGAAATTTATATCATGCCAAAAGTGAAAAACAAAATAAAATAGCTATTTTTCCACCTCATAACTTTCATGAGTAAACATACATCTTTCTTGCTGAAGGGAAGAAAAGATACTATCTTTATAATAATTCTTCATTGTTCCTTCAAGATATTTTGCATCAGAGAAGATCATAGATGCAGTATAATAGACAGATTAAGATAAAGGCTTCACATATTTTGATAAGTGATAATAATAATCATTACTGTTGGTGAACAACAGAATGCTGTCTATTCAGGCCAACTCTGACAAATTTTAGTGGAAAGAGTCTGTCTTGTTTTGCTAAGTTTTCCATTTAGTTCCAAATAGATGAAAACCGTAGAAATCATTTACACTGTTTTCTTTCATAACCGTAGTTCTGCAGAAAAATATTCAAGTAGTAAAAAATATTTGGCACTGGATATTGATATGTAGTCATAGTCTGTTGTGAATAAACTTATAAATTATATCCTTTAAATGGAAAAGATATCCCATGAGCCAATTGGTTGAGTCATTTGAACACATTGCACTGTGCTACCTCTTGGTAATTATACCAATTAGATCAGAGCACCATTTATCAGAGTGTCAATTAAGTGAATTCTCTGCTTTCTGGAACTTATAATGAAAGTCCAAATTAGACAGACCAAACAACTCTCATGTTTATGGGCACTTTAGATGACTCTTGATTATGTGACATAACAATAATTTAGCCAGTGTTTCCCCCTCCATATCCTAGGATTTAGCTAGCTGTAGGTACACTTTATTCATTCAGTTTGCTCTGACATTTAAATTTGAAAGTTAAAAACTTGGCCTAGAATCTTGTGTTTAAAAAATTATTTCGAAGATTTTCTTTTTGGTTAATGTTTGAATTCAAAGGCTAATTCATTTTATGATTCTAGTTTTGCTGGATATGTAATTGTGGTTAACTGGAATGTGTGATTTTTAGTGCCATATTTTTCAGAAGATGTAGAATATTAACTTTATAATTACGTAAAATTCAATAACAATGGAAATAAACTTTTTAAATCCTTATAGTATAAGTATTGCTACAAAGGAGTCACTATAGCTAATTTTTAAATTATATATATATATATATATTTTTGACAGGCAGAGTGGACAGTGAAAGAGAGAGAGACAGAGAGGAAGGTCTTCCTTTTGCCGTTGGTTCACCCTCCAATGGCAGCCGCAGCTGGTGCGCTGCGGCCGGCGCATCGCACTGATCCGAAGCCAGGAGCCAGGTGCTTCTCCTGGTCTCCCATGGGGTGCAGGGCCCAAGCACTTGGGCCATCCTCCACTGCACTCCCTGGCCACAGAAGAGAGCTGACCTGGAAGAGGGGCAACCGGGACAGAATCCGGCGCCCTGACCGGGACTAGAACCTGGTGTGCCGGCGCTGCAAGGTGGAGGATTAGCCTATTGAGCCGTGGCGCCAGCCTAAATTATATTTTTTATAATTTTAAATTATAAAAGCAAAAGAAATTCTCTAAAATGACTTTCTGATATCCAACAAATGACAGAGATGTAACTTAAGCATCTATTTTAGTCATTCGTGAACAGAAAGATAAAGAACTCTACAGTCACTCTATGAGTGATTTTATATAGTCACACCATTTGAGCAGAGCACAAAATGTGCAATAGTGAGCCTTAATACTTATTTTCCTATTTATTTTTTGAAACTGATATTTGGAACATTGTACAGTAATTAAAATATCACAAAAGCACAATTAGGAACAGAATAGTTTTATTGAAAAATATCCAGACATTATCCTGGAACTAGTATCTACATACACCAATGTTTTCATTAAGCCACATGAGCTGTTAGTATCAATTCAAGAAGTTACCTCAATTGTTTAACAGAAGGAAACTCTCAGATGTTAGTAGTTGGCTAATTATTTAGTGCTTCAACTAGCTCTCTTAAAAATTATTCACTTCAATACTATGATTGTCAATGTAGTGATTTTTCTGAGACTACTATATATACCATATATAGCCAAATAGTGTAGAGGATTTCTCATACAACTTTACAGTAAGATAAATTAATATTTACAAGTTTAGTAGAAGTGAAAAGAATTAAAATCTCAAGTGAATTTTATGAGACTACTGATATGAGAAAATTTTTGAGGAGATGAATGGTACATTAATTGAAAACATGCTTTATAAATCAAGCTGGAAAATTTAATATGTGTTATAATAACTGATAGAATAGGAGAAGAAATGACTATAGCTCAAAGCCAAAATAAATAAGTAACTGACATTAAAGTTTCAATAAATTTTAAATTATATACAGGAAAATTGATTTATTTGCAAAAGTTTGCTGAATTGTAGTCCTTGTAAACATTTTTCTAAAACATTTACTCTTATGAGTTGTACCAATGAGAAGAACTTCAGAAATCAACTTACTGAATATCCGTATACAAACTGTTGTCCTGAGATCTGAGGAAGTTTAACAGTTTTATACCTGAAAACTAGGACAATAAAATTTCCCATATGAATTAATAGAGCATACAAAAATGTGATTGCCAGTATTCAAAGTTGTATATGAGAAGGAAAATCAGTAGCAATCATATAAGATTTCTTAGGAAGAATGAAGAATAATTTCCAAAAGGAAATATGCTTTTGCTTATTCATCCATTTGTTCCTGGCCAAGAGTAGAGAAAGTTTGGGAAAAAAAAAATTCTAGGTAAGACTGTTGCAAGTGTAGTGCCAGTGGTGAGGGAAAGCAGAAAACGAGGCAGGGAAGAGAGATCAGAGTTGTTAACTTGGACAGCTTTGACTACCAGGTTGAGAAGCACTAGTCATAAACAAGTGACTCTGCCTCTCCATCACAGAGGAGATTGTGTAGACAGTTCTATGAGAGAATCATGGTGACAGAGGATATAAAGAGCATGAGGCAGTCTTTATGGAATCTCATCATCAAATATTCATTCAAGACTCATCATGTGTCAGGACTGCTTTGATGGTGAAACTTATGCTAAGAATGGGGCCTACAGGAATGGAAAGTAAAGTCATAGTCCTCAAGTAATTCAAAAACCGGTGAGAGAGGCAAGCATGTGAGGAGGCATTGGATCACTGCTGTGTAAACTGGTTAGAAAACCATCAGGGAACAAGGTGATGCTTTGTTTATCTACTGCTATGTGAATAGAAGCCACAAAGTAATGGTGTTATGGACTGAATGGAATACAACTCCAAATTCATATTTAAAATTCCTAACACCCAATATCTCAGAATGTGACTGTATTTAGAGACAGTAGCCTTTAAAGATGTAAGTATACAAAGCAGATTATAACTCTCATACGCACATACACAGAGCAAAGACTGTGTGAATAAAGGAAGACATCTATCTACAAGCTAATTACAGAGATCTTAGAGGAAGCCAACCATGCCAACACCTTGATTTTAGAATTCTGGCCTCCAGTGATGTGAGCAAATCTGTGTTGTTTAAGCACCCAGGCTGTGGTACTTTAAAAAAATGTATTTGAAATGGACAAAGATCCCCCATTTGCTGGATCACTGTGCAAATGCCTTATTTAATAGCCAAGTTGGGCCAGACCAAATCTAGGAGCCATGAACTCAATCTAGATGTCCCATGTGGGTAGCATGAACACATCTCTTTGAGTCATTGCTTAAGTGATGCTTCCCATGGTGTGTACATTAGTAGGAATCTGGAATTGAGAGTGGATAGGGGACTCGAACCCATACACTGTAGTGTGGGCTGAAGGCACCCCAAATGGTGGCTTACCACCTGTCCTGTGGTACTTTGCTATGTCAGCCCAACAAGCTAATCCAAGTGGCTTAAGACTGTAGTACTCATTTAATTTGCTCTTGAATATGAGAGTTGACTAGTTTAAGCTAGACCTAGCCCATATTTACTTGCCATCTATCACTACTGGCAATCAGTTTGTCTCACTGACTCTCTGTCCCCTGCATTTCTCAGTCTCCCTCTTTTTCTCTCTCACCATATGAGAACCCTCAGGATAACCAGATTTCTTATACATGGCTGAAGATTCACACAGCCAGTGTTCTAAAAGAAACCAAAGTTGCGTGACCTTTTCTAATCCAATCTCAGGAGTCACCCAATGTCATCTCCACTGCAATACTTGGTAGAAGCAGTTACAAAGTACCCCACGGATTCCAGGGAAGGGTTTTCCACTCTACTTCCTAATGAGAATAGCATCAAAACACTGGGAGACAAGTTTTAAAATTTCTGCTGCCTTCCACCCTCCACTACCTTCTCTCTGACTAAAAAAATACATCCAGTATTCTCACATGCAGCATACACACAACCTTTCCTAGGATCTCCAAAAATATTATTATTGTGACTTCAGCCTGAAGCTTGATGTCCAGGATCTCATTATCTTAATCAAGTCTAAATACTGAAGTGGTTCATATAGTTCCTTGGGTATACATATCCTTGATAACCATTCTTCTCAATGTGAAGTCCTATGAACTGAAGAGATAACTAATCTTCACCTTCCTAGCTATACATTTATGGTGGGGAGACAGGGATACAATAATCACCCCCATTCAAAAAAGAGGGGAGCAAGGGAGCAGCAGACACCATTCATAGCAAAACTATAACCACACTGGACACGGGATAACTGTTCTTTGATTTTTATGTTACGCCTAACTCTCCATGGTTCTAGGGTCTGTTCTCTAAGTTCTTCCTTGTGCTTTCTGAATTATCCTTCCTCGTTCATACTATTTAGTACATGTTTGCAGTGAGGTAGTTGTCTCAGTCTACTTTCTCCTTGTATTTATTTAGGAGCCCAAAAGCAGTTTCTTATTTTGTAATGTCTCTGTTTACACAGTCCAACATGGTAGAGTTACTCCATGAATAAATAACTTTAAGGTATTGGGTTTTTATCATTATATAAAAGGACATGTGTACAGTACCAGTTGAGGTAGCTCATTTGAAGCCTAGAGATCTGTTGCCCAAGATGGCTCACTTAACATTGCCGATAGAATAGGACTCTGTCATCTGTGAAAATCAGCCAGAACTGAGGCATTGGAATCTCAGATCCTCACAACCCAGGCCAGATAGTCCAGGTGGCCTGGGCTTCCTTGGTTTAACTCCCAAGGTTATCATTTTAAGAGAGAGAAAAGATAAAGCCGATGAATGTGCTTCTCCCTTAATCATCTAGCTTTAAGAGTCACACAGCTTGCTTTGTCATCCTGTATTATGAGAGACAGAAAGACCTACCCAGATTCAGAGGAATGGACATGGACTACACTTCTTGTTGGAGAAGTAGCAAGGTTCTTGAAAACAATATGGGCCCAAGAACACTGGAACACACATTCTGCTCCGTGGAACTCTGAGGATAAGAGTCCCAGAATGAATGTGTGATTAAGAAATGCTTGAGAAAAGATAATATTTTACTTTTATTATATTTAGCTATATAATTGAGCATTAATAATAAATTATTAATCAATGTCAAACATTTAAGGAGCTTTTTAGGCTTCATTTCATTTACTGTTAACAATAATCCAAAGAGGTAGACATTATTATCATTCTTTTTGATTGATGAAGTAACAGAGGCTTAAAAATGCTATTTAATTACTGGAGTTCACACTACTATGGGAGTCCTACAGTATGGTTAAATACTGATGGAATTAATTCTATTGAGATAGAGACATGAATGTATCCTAGGAAAGATACATAATGCTAGGAATAAATTTCTTGAGTTGTCAAAAGGGGTTGTATACAAATATGGCCAGAAGGTTTGAAAATACGAATAGAGAATGATCATCATTTTTTTTTTTTTTGACAGGCAGAGTAGACAGTGAGAGAGAGAGACAGAGAGAAAGGTCCTCCTTTTCCGTTGGTTCACAACACAAGTGGCCGCTACGGCCAGTGCACCGCGCTGATCCGAAGTCAGGAGCCAGGTGCTTCCTCCTGGTCTCCCATGCGGGTACAGGGCCCAAGCACCTGGGCCATCCTCTACTGCACTCCTGGGCCATAGCAGAGAGCTGGACTGGAAGAGGAGCAACCAGGACAGAATCCGGTGCCTAACAGGGACTAGAACCCGGGGTGCCAGCGCCGCAGGCAGAGGATTAGTCTATTGAGCCACGGCGCCAGCCATGATCATCAATTTTAACAGCTGGAAAGATATAATTTATAGACATAGATAATTGATTTGATCATTATAGAATTGGAAATTTTTTATTCAAACCATTTCCTCAGTGAATTTTGAGGCAAGATCACCAGGTGAGGTATAGTTATATAGGTTGACCAGTGACAATTATGAAATAGTAAAGTTTGAGATTGGTGAATGGGCAATAAGAGGAAAGCTGGATAGTGTGCAGAATCCACTTGATATTTGTGTGGGGAGCAATTCGGACTATACTGTTACTGGAATTAAGACTTATTCTATGCATCTGCTCTCCCACAATATGGCGCTGGGAGAGAAGTAAACAGCTTCCGCACAGCTGCCTCCAGTTCAACCAATAAACTGTAGGACTTGCTCCTGATTGGAGAGCAGTGTACTCGGCGTGTGGGCAGCCGAGTTAGGATTGGCGGAGGAGGACTATAAAGGAGGAGAGAGACGGCATGCACCAGGAACATCTATGGGGAACATCTAAGGGAACCCGTGCAGCCCCCGAGAAGAGTTGGCCGGCAGTGTGCCGCTCCCCTGCGGAAGTGGGGAATGTGGCTAGGGGGAACTGCCCTTCCACGGAGGTGGAAGGGATAGTAGCCAACCCGGGAAGAACCAGCAGCAAACCCGGGGAGGGCCGAGCAGACGAAAGAACAGCGCAGGGTCCTGTGTTGCTCCTCCATGAAGAGGGGGAGCGACAATTTGTGGTCATGGATTTATCTGAGAAGTCAACAAGATTGGACATTTTTCTCCAGCTATAGTTCATTGCTGGTTAGGAGCAAAGTTATAAGTAATTAGTGTTGGAATATTCCAGATGAGTATAGAGAAGGGACATGGGGAAAAGACATCAATGGAAATACGCAAATTAATAATTTTAGGAATTGGTCCCACAATCTAACTACAGCATGTGTGAAGCAGACAGGAGACAGAATAAACAAAATCAATGTAGAGTTCAGTGCAGTCAAAGGATCATTAAAAGAAAGTAAATTCTATAGTCATTTATCTTACCAAGAGATTTGTATCTGCAATGTCAGTGCCTGAATATCATTCCCACCCTTACCTCATTTTTTGAATCTACTTCCAAATGAAATCACAATTTGCTTATTTTGATTTGGTTTGTTCTCCCCAACCCCCCACTCCCCCAGCCACACACATACACCCCAGGGTTTCTTTCTTCCATAGGGTAAAAGTATGAGAATTAACCCTGCCATGAGAAGGCTTCCCCCATAGATGGGGTAGTATATTAATACTCCAAGTTACTCTTTTTGGATGAGAGAAATCTGTTATCTCTCTTCTTGTGAGAGATAAATGTGTCTATACCATTGCCCAGAATCTCACAATTAGATTAAGTTTCAGTTTCCCAGGTGGGAATTTTCTTATAATGCATGTTTAATTGACTCTATCTCTTCCATATCATACTTTTTCATGTCCTACTGATGTTTTCCTGACCTCATCTCCCAAATTTCCCAAATAAACTAATTATAATAAATCTTATTCTGGAGACCTGCTTCTGGGGTCTCAATAACAAAAAATAAATAAAACCTGTGCTCTAGAAAACCTTTCTTAATCTCCTCCTTTAGCTCCTATAGCTCCTATTCTAAACTTTTCCTCCCCATTAGTCTGCATTCCCCAAGAAAACAGTACATCTTTATCAATGTAGCTCTTTCTGCTAGCAAAATTTATTTCATAATAGGAAAGAGTTAAATGCAGAGTAGATCAAGTCAATGTTCAATGAGACTGACAATTTTCTCAGGCAAGGATTTAAAGTATTTTTTTGAAATCATAGGGGAAAATTAGATTGGGTTCAGTATGTTGTAAATGTTGTTTGTAACATATTTTTGGCATTATAATTCCTTGAAAATTGATAATTCACAAGAGTTACAATGTCAAGCATGAAATCACACTGCCATTTTTAGATTGTTACATTTTAAGGAGTTGAATATTAAAATATTATCTCTTAAATATATATATAGCAAAGTTAAGGAGTTGTGAGATGGAATATTTATCATTTCTCCCCTATACTTTTTATCCCATGAAATATTTAAGTAGCAGCCCCAAAATATATCTAGCAAAATTTTACTTTTTGTACCCAAACACCTAATATAGTGGAAGTTTAGTAAATACTCCTAAGGTACATATTTTTGTGCCAAGAAATGACATCTGAAAATGAATTATTATTGGGACTATATTAAACTGATTCTTAAACTGTGAAATGAAAGCACAGTATCAAAGCTCTTTCCATTATTTTATAAAATTGTGATTTGACTATCATCTAAGTGACTGCTATTTATGCTACTGCTAATTACTTTATAAATTTCAATTATTATGATGGTTCAATATCACAATCATTGTGTAACTCAACCAAAAGCTATAGTAGTTGCTATACAGATAAATTTGTGATGAAGATTATTTGCATTTGCAAATCACAACAACTGCTCAAGTGTCTGCTGTCTAGCAATTAGGCAGCTGCTACTTAAAATCAATACTGGTATACTCTGGGTGCCTTTGGTTTGGCAACTAAGTGTTATCTTGTGTAGCATTCTGGTACTTTGCAGTGTATTAATGAAGCCACTTTACTTCATGCTGTTGTATCATAGCTACTTGGCATGCTTTCCTCCTCAGCTGGTTATTGTATTACTTCATCTATTTTCTTTCATCCTTTGTCTTATTCCCAGGCCTTGGCTTTGCATAGTTTTGAGTTTCCCTTGTCAAGAGTCAATTCACAGTCTTTAAAATGTATAGCTACAGGGTCTGACCTGGTTGAAATATGTTGGATAATTTATTACCAAAAGCTGTGTGTGAAAAATTTAGGAGTTCCATTTGAATTTCCTAAACAGTTGGGGAATTAGATTCATGGAGGGCACAAGGTACGTATGGTAAAACCTGGCAAGCAAGTGAACATTAATTGACTGAAAGATAAGTGCAGCTATGCTGGCTTCTGTACAAGTAAAATAGTTTTGAGTGATGAGATGTATCTAACTATGTGCAAATAACTGAAATATGCACAAAACACTCGTCAAAAGTGCTCAATACATTGCTTTTGTGATTTTGTTATCATAATTTAACAACAAATTTTACCTTGTTCTAGTACAATCTCATCATAGAAATATGTTTAAGCAATGTAGCAGGAAAACTGACTGTAAAGTAGATATGATGAAGTTAAACTAAATGTTCTTGGAATAATGCTCCCCAGTTTTTAAAGACATAGTGTTATTCAATACCAGTGTATCTTTGCACATGATGCTTTGTCTAAAACTCATCTCCCCAATTAGTGCATTAATAATCTTCCTCTTATTTTTGATGAAGTGTGGACTGGTACACACTGTGGTGATTCTCAGGTTATTCAATTTGATTCTCATTGTTTCATTACTGATCATTTTCTTGTTTTTTTTTTAAACTTTTATTTAATGAATATAAATTTCCAAAGTACAGAATATGGATTATAATGGCTTCCCCCCCATAACGTCCCTCCCACCCACAACCCTCCCCTTTCCCACTCCATCTCCCCTTCCATTCACATCAAGATTCATTTTCGTTTCTCTTTATATACGGAAGATCAGTTTAGCATACATTAAGTAAAGATTTCAACAGTTTGCTCCCACACAGAAACATCAAGTGAAAAATACTGTTTGAGTACTAGTTATAGCATTAAATCTCAATGTACAGCACACTAAGGACAAAGATCCTACATGAGGAGTAAGTGCACAGTGACTCCTGTTGTTGACTTAACAATTTGACACTCTTGTTTATGGCATCAGTAATCAACCTAGGCTCTTGTCATGAGCTGCCAAGGCTATGGAAGCCCCCTGAGTTCACTGACTCTGATAATTTTTAGACAAGGCCATGGTCAAAGTGGAAGTTCTTTCCTCCCTTCAGAGAAAGGTACCTTCTTCTTTGATGACCCGTTCTTTCCACTGGGATCTCACTCGTGGAGATCTTTCATTTAGTTTTTTTTTTTTTTTTTTTCCCAGAGTGTCTTGGCTTTCCATGCCTGAAATAGTCTCATGGGCTTTTCAGCCAGATCCGCATGCCTTAAGGGCTGATTCTGAGTGACTTCTTGGAAAACACCCCAGAAGGACAGGCAGTCAAAGCCAAAATTAACATTTGGGATTGCATCAAATTGAGAAGTTTCTGTACTGAAAAAGAAACAGTCAGGAAAGTGAAGAGACAACTGACAGAATGGGAAAATATATTTGCAAACTATGCAACAGATAAAGGGCTGATAACCAGAATCTACAAAGAAATCAAGAAACGCCACAACAACGAAGCAAACAATCCACTTAAGAGATGGGCCAAGGACCTCAATAGACATTTTACAAAGGAGGAAATCAAAATGGCCAACAGACATGAAAAAATGTTCAAGATCACTAGCAATCAGGGAAATGCAAATCAAAACCACAATGAGGTTTTACCTCACCCCAGTTAGAATGGCTCACATTCAGAAGTCTACCAACAATAGATGCTGGAGAGGATGTGGGGAAAAAGGGACACTAACACACTGTTGGTGGGAATGCAAATTGGTTAAGCCACTATGGAAGTCAGTTTGGAGATTCCTCAGGAACCTGAATAGAACCCTACCGTTCGACCCAGCCATCCCACTCCTTGGAATTTACCCAAAGGAAAGGAAATTGGCAAACAAACTAGCTGTCTGCACATTAATGTTTCTTGCAGCTCAATTCACAATAGCTAAGACCTGGAACCAACCCAAATGCCCATCAACAGTAGACTGGATAAAGAAATTATGGGACATGTACTCTATAGAATACTATACAGCAGTCAAAAACAATGAAACCCAGTCATTTGCAACAAGATGGAGGAATTTGGAAAACATCATGCTGAGTGAAGTAAGCCAGTCCCAAAGGGACAAATATCATATGTTCTCCCTGATCGATGACAACTAACTGAGCACCAAAGGGGAAACTTGTTGAAATGAAATGGACACTATGAGAAACACTGACTTGATCAGCTCTTGTCCTGACGGTTGATGTACAATGTAATACTTTATCCATTTTAGTATTTTTTTTGTTCTAGTACCGTTGGTTGAACTCTGTAATTAACACACAATTATTCTTAGGTGTTTAAATTTTAACTGAAAAGTGATCCCTTTTAGGATTTTCTTGGATTCTATTTCAGTATTACTAACCTAGCATTGCAAAAAATTTTTCTTCACTAAAGTTTACTTAGCAGGATAAAGAAAAGAAATACAGAATGATTAATAAGTAGAATACTATATACAAGGGTGTTTTATAAATTTCATAACAAATAGAATTGAAATAAAAGTCTGCTTTAATGTAAAAATTGAAAAAAGACATTAACGAGATTTGGAGACTATACTCTTTGGGAATCAAAATGAAACAGAATTAAGATGAGTTTGATCAGACATCACCAACTGGGTGAATTGTAGTGTTGTTGTCAGATGTGGCATACAGAAGTAACCTATTTGCAGAAAATTATTAGGAGTTTGATTTTGAAGTAGTTTCGCATGTCCAAGTGAAGATTGATTTATGCTTTGAGTAAATCAGAGGACCTGGGTTAGAAATTTCTATATGGACATCAATTACAGTCATATACTATTTTAGGTTCTGAATGAGGATGAGAAGAATAAGTGAAAGCTTACAGACAAAACAGAGAGCCTGCAACAGAACTTTTTTGTGCTTTTTTGCTTCCTCTACAGAATTATGGGTCATCAACTTCCCGTATTGACCTCAGTCTCTTCTACTGGGGTTTGGGAAAGAAGATGCATTCTTGATCTACTGTTAACTGTGTAGGACTCAAATCACTAACTGTGAACACTTGTCAAATGGCCCATAAGGAAAACATGATCAAATGAAATCTAGGCTATTGCCTAAATTAAAACTTTTATAGGTCTATTGGTGGTCAAATATAAATGGAAGGCTTGAGATTGATGCTTTTATCAAACTAGCATGCTTCTGCCTGAGTTGTTTATAATTTTTCTCATTTTTAGTATCAAAGCACCTGGAAATAGCCTCAAGTAAGCACATGTGGCTTTTACTTTATGAAAAAAAAGAAAAGAGAATTAAAGCAGATTTAAGAAGTATTATAAATATATTATGCTTTAGGAAAAAGGGAGATATATTTAGAGATATCTCTTTATTCCCAATATTTTTAGTTAATATATCATTCAGAATAAAATTTTTAATAATTTTTAGAAAGAGTTATAGTTTTAAATTGCACATAATAGACACATATAAGGATAGCTACTTAATAAAGACAGAAGCAAAATGTGTCAGACATTAAGTAAGTAACAAAACAACAATGTTTAAATGAACATGGCACTAACACCATTGGATAGAGATTGATAAACATCACACACTATACATATGAGAACTCAGTCATATATACCATGAGATATACTTCATACGTTACAAGCATCTCAAACCAATGATCAAGGGAATGACTATTTAATAGAAGTGTCTTTGTGGGCCTGGCATTGTGGTATAATTGTTAAGCTTCCATCTGCAATGACAGCTTCCCATATGGACAGCAGTTTGAGTCCTGGCTTCTCTGCTCCCAATCCATAATGCACTTAGGAAGGTGGTAGAAGATGGCTTGTGACACCTATTTGAGAGACCAGGATGAAGTCCCAGGCTCTTGGATTCTTTCCTGGGTCAACACTGGCTGTGTGGCATTTGGTGAGTGAACCCGTGGAAAGAAGATCTCATTCTTTTCCCTCTCTCTGTAACTCTGACTTTCAAATAAATAAAAGCAAATGTTAAAAAATGAGTGTCTCTGTAGTCAATTTGCAACTTAGAAAATAATGAATTTATATACTCACTTCATATATTATACTAAAATATTAAGTGCAAAAATTCAATAAATTTATTGAGATTATGAGAGTTTTGGCTACTTAATTATAATAAAAATAAATTTATGGTATATAAAATTAAAACCTCATACAAAAATAATATAAAAATATAATTAAAGAGGGCACTTAAAAAGACTCAGCATTATTAATAGTGTCAATAGTGTCAATATTAATAAATGAAGCTTTAAGAAATCAGTTTCAAAAGTTCTATAAAGACACTAGAGAAGTACCCAATTATATATGGCCTGATATTTAAGGAAAGATAATATGCACATGTTTAATAAGCATATTAGAAATGCTATAACTTCTCAGAATTAAAATTAGAAAAACAAGAAGGAAATATAAAGTTTTGTTCTACAGAAATTAAATATATGATTATAGTACATATGGATAAATTTGTGGTAAAATATAATAGATTTAATTCCGTGAGTAATTTGAGATGATGATAATTTAAATTAGCCATGTGATTTAATTGATAATTCTACTTCTTTTTTTAGAAATGTATTCTAAGATGTGAATTATTAGACAAGGTCAAAATGATGCAATAGGTAAAAATGCTGATCACAAGAAAAATACTGAATAATGAGAAATTAAACAACCTGTGATGGTTAATTTTATGTGAAATTGAATAGGTCATGTGTTACACAAATATTTGGTCAATTTCTGTCTCAGTTATGGGTCTGTTTAGGTTTTCTATGTCTTCCTGGTTCAATTTAGGTAGGTTGCATGTGTCCAGGAATATATCCATTTCTGATAGATTTCTCTGTTTACTGGCATACAAATCCTTGTACTAATTTCTGATGATTCTTTTTATTTCTGTTGGTGTCTGTTGTAACGTTTCCTTTTTCATCTCTGATTTTATTTATTTGGCTCTTTTCTCTCCTTTTTTAAGTTAGTTGGGCCAATGAGGTGTCAATTTTGTTTATTTTTTCAAAAAACTAGCTCCTCGTTTGGCTGATTTTTTTGTAATTCTTTTTGGATTCAATACTATTGATTCTTCCCTGATTTCAATTATTTCTCTTCTCCTACTGGATTTGGGTCTCGGTTGTTGCAGATTTTCTAGATCCTTGAGATGCATTGAAAGCTCATTTATTTGGTGCCTTTCCAATTTCTTGATGTAGGCACCTATTGCTATAAACTTTCCTCTTAACACTGCTTTTGCTGTATCCCATAAGTTTTGGTATGTTGTGCTGTTATCCTCATTTATTTCCAGAAAGTTTTTGATTTCTCTTTTGATTTCTTCTATGACCCATTGTTCATTCAGCAGCATGATGTTCAATCTCCATGTGTTTACATATGCTCTAGGGATTCCTGAGTTACTAATTTCAAACTTCATTCCCCTATGTTCTGAGAAGCTGCATGGTATGATTCTAATTCTTTTGAATTTGCTGAGACTTGCTTTATGGCCTAGTATGTGGTCAATCCTAGAGTAGGTTCCACGTACTGCTGAGAAGAATGCAAATGCTTTAAGTGTATGATGAAAAGTTCTGTAGATATCTCTTGGATCCATTTAGGCTATAGTGTCGTTTAAATCTACTGTATCCTTGTTGATCTTCTGTCCTGTTGATCCGTCTATTTCTGAGAGTGGAGTATTGAAGTCCCCCAGCACTATTGTACTGGAGTCTAAGTCTAACTTTAAGTCCCTTAAAAAATCTTTTAAATAAACCGGTGCCCTGTAATTAGGTGCATACATATTGATAATCATTATATCTTCCTATAAATTCATCCTTTAATCATTATATAGTGCACCTCTTTGTCTCAACAGTTTTTGTGTTAAAGTTTATGTTGTCTGATATCAAGATGATTAAGCTCGCTCTTTTTTCATTTCTGTTGGCATGATATACCTTTTTCCAGCTTTTCACTTTCAGTCTGCATGCATCTTTGTTGGAAAGATGTGTTTCTTGTAAGCAGCAAATAATTGGTTTTGTTCCTTAACACATTCAGCATGGTACTGGTACAGAAACAGATGGATAGACCAATGGAACAGAATAGAAACACCAGAAATCAATCCAAACATCTATAGCCAACTTATATTTGATCAATGATCCAAAACGAATCCCTGGAGTAAGGACAGTCTATTCAATAAATGGTGCTGGGAAAACTGGATTTCCACGTGCAGAAGCATGAAGCAAGTCCCCTACCTATCACCTTACACAAAAATCCACTCAACATGGATTAAAGACTTAAATCTATGACCTGACACCATCAAATTATTAGAGAACATTGGAGAAACCCTGCAAGATATAGGTACTGGCAAAGATTTCTTGGAAAAGACCCTGGAAGCACAGGCAGTCAAAGCCAAAATTAACATTTGGGATTGCATCAAATTGAGAAGTTTCTGTACTGAAAAAGAAACAGTCAGGAAAGTGAAGAGGCAACCAACTGAATGGGACAAAATATTTGCAAACTATGCAACAGATAAAGGGCTGATAACCAGAATCTACAAAGAAATCAAGAAACGCCACAACAACGAAGCAAACAATCCACTTAAGAGATGGGCCAAGGACCTCAATAGACATTTTACAAAGGAGGAAATCAAAATGGCCAACAGACACATGAAAAAATATTCAGGATCACTAGCAATCAGGGAAATGCAAATCAAAACCACAATGAGGTTTCACCTCACCCTGGTTAGAATGGCTCACATTCAGAAGTCTACCAACAATAGATGCTGATGAGGATATGGGGAAAAAGGGACACTAACCCACTGTTGGTGGGAATGCAAACTGGCTAAGCCACTATGGAAGTCAGTTTGGAGATTCCTCAGAAACCTGAATAGAACCCTACCATACAACCCAGCCATCCCACTCCTTGGAATTTACCCAAAGGAAATGAAATTGGCAAACAAACAAGCTGTCTGCACATTAATGTTTCTTGCAGCTTAATTCACAATAGCTAAGACCTGGAACCAACACAAATGCCCATCTACAGTAGACCTGATAAAGAAATTATGGGACATGTATTCTATAGATTACTATATAGCAGTCAAAAACAATGAAACCTGGTCATTTGCAACAAGATGGAGGAATTTGGAAAACATTATGCTGAGTGAATTAAGCCAGTCCCAAAGGGACAAATATCCTATTTTCTCCTTGATTGGTGACAACTAACTGAGCACCAAAGGGGAAACTTGTTGAAATGAAATGGACACTATGAGAAACAGTGACTTGATCAGCCCTTGTCCTGATTGATGATGTACAATTTAATACTTTATCCCTTTTAGTCTTTTTTGTTCTAGTTAATACTACTGGTTAAACTCTGTAATTAACACAGATTTATTCTAGGTGTTTAAATTTAACTAAAAAGTGATCCCTGTTAAATATAAGAGTGGGAATAAGAGAGGGTGGAGATGTACAATTTGGGACATGCTCAATTGGACTTGCCCCAAATGGTGGAGTTAGAAATGTGCCAGGGGATTCCAATACAATCCCATCAAGGTGGCATGTTCCTAGTGATCAATTTCAATTCACAATTGATCACACTGATAGGTCTAAGATTCAAAGGGATCACACAAACAAGAGTAGTGTTGGCGAATACTAACTGATAGAATAAAAAAGGGAGAGAATGATCCAACATAGGAAGCGGGATACACAGCAGACTCATAGAATGGCAGATGTCCTCAGCAGCACTCTGGCCTCAGAATCAGCCCTTAAGGCATGCGGATCTGGCTGAAAAGCCCATGAGAGTATTTTAGGCATGGAAAGCCAAAACACTCTGGCAAAAAAAAATAAAATAAAATAAAAGCCTAAATGAAAGATTTCTGCAAGTGAGATCCCAGTGGAAAGAATGGAGGCATCAAAGACGAAGGTACCTTTCTCTGAAGGGAGGAGAGAACTTCCACTTTGGCTATGACCCTGTCTGAATAAGATCGAAGTCAGCAAACTCAAAAGGCTTCCATAGCCTTGGCAACTCATGACTAGAGCCTAGTGAGATTACTGACGCCATAAACAAGAGTGTCAAATTGTTAAGTCAACAACAGGAGTCACTGTGTACTTACTCCTCATGTGGGATCTGTCCTTAATGTGTTGTCCAATGTGAAGTAATGCTAAAACTAGTACTGAAACAGTATTTTACACTTTGTGTTTCTGTGTGGGTGCAAACTGATGAAATGTTTACTTAATATATACTGAATTGATCTTCTGTGTATAAAGATAATTGAAAATGCATCTTGATGTGAATGGAATGGGAGAGGGAGCAGGAGATGGGAGGGGTGCGAGTGGGAGGGAAGTTATGGGGGGGAAGCCATTGCAATGCATAAACTGTACTTTGGAAATTTATATTTACTAAATAAAAGTTAAAAAACATTTGGTCAAGTATTCCTATATTTTTTCATGGGAGTATTTTAGATTAGATTAGCATTCAAATCAGTGGACTAAAGAAGTGTATTGGCCTTCTGCCCTTCATAATGTTATTGGACATGATTGAGTCTGTTGAGGGGTTGAGTAGAGTGAAAAGGTACAGAAAGGGAGCATTCATTTTGACTGGTGGAGATGAAGATATTATTCTTCTCCTGACCTTGGAATGGAACTTTTAACATCTACACTCCAGTTTTCAGGTCTTTGGACTTTCACCACAATTTGTAACATAGTTCTGGTTCTCAGGCCTTTGAACATGGCCTGAAAGCAAACCACTGACTTTCCTGTCACTAGTTAACACAGGGCAGATAGGGGCACTTCTCAGCATCCACAGTCATGTGTACTCTTCTTATCTCGATAATCTTATCGTGATGTTGAATAATCCTACATCAAACCATTTTGAGAACCTATGTATATTGATATATAAATTCTGTTTCTATAAAGAACCCCAGGTAATTCATGTTTATGATAGTATCATGATGAAGTAACATATAGTATATACATTCAGTGAGTTCTTATGAGGTCGCAAAACATAAATTAATAAGAGTTAACTCCAAAAAATATTTTTATTATCTTAATAATCAAAAGAAAGAGTTTAAGAGCTGTGTGAGTATACTAATTATAAAAAGCAAATATATACATGGGATAGATATGAATATAAAACATACTTGGATTAATATCAGATTATGAAAATATGGGTGATATTTTAAAATTCACTGTTTCCCTAGACTTTTCCAAATAAATATATAAATATTTTAAAAGTAAAGACTACGACCTTGTCTAAATATGATCAGAGTCAGTGAACTCAGGGGGCTTCCATAGCCTTGGCAGCTCATGACAAGAGCCTAGGGTGATTACTGAGGCCATAAACAAGAGTGTCAAATTGTTAAGTCAACAACAGGAGTCACTGTGTACTTACTCCTCATGTAGGATCTCTGTCCTTAGTGTGCTGTACATTGAGATTTAATGCTATAACTAGTACTCAAACAGTATTTTTCACATGATGTTTCTGTGTGGGAGCAAACTGTTGAAATCTTTACTTAATGTATGCTAAACTGATCTTCCGTATATAAAGAGAAACGAAAATGAATCTTGATGTGAATGGAAGGGGAGAGGGAATGGGAAAGGGTAGGGTTGTGGCTGGGAGGGACGTTATGGGGAGGAAGCCATTGTAATCCATAAGCTGTACTTTGGAAATTTATATTCATTAAATAAAAGTTTAAAAAAAAAGTAAAACAAAAGTCACTTTAACATAAGCCTTAAGCAGTTAAAATTATTAAGTAAAGTTTATAAAATGTGAACCTTGAAATGCCATGAGAAGAACACTGGATATATGCTGGCGATTCGCATCTAAGTAAACATATACCATCTACTACCCACATATTGAAAAATGGAAAGCACTGGCCCATTTGACTGCTAATGCTCCCACAACTTCAGGAGTACATAAACTTCATTTAAGTATAGCCACTTAAGCAGAATGGGTGAACATTTAAAGTAAAATGCCACAAAATCAATTCTTTGACATAAAGTGGCATACAGGTAAGAAACACAATGAAAGGTACTGGAATGACTCATTATATGCATTTCTTTCTAGAATGTGCTCCATTTTTCTTCTTTTAGTGAACAATGATGACACCCTCAACCACAAACATTCACACTTACAGTTAGTGAGTGAAGGAATATCTGATGCAGAATAAGAATCATTAAGATAAAATAAAGCTGGAAAGAGAAGCACAATATCCATCATTTACTTCGGAAACTTGTATTACAATATTAATGTTCACTTTTCTAGGTGAATATTTGTTTTTATTGCATATTTATTACAATTGATCTCTGATGACTAGAATTGATATCTTTTTCACAAACATAACATAAAAATATTATTTTAAGATACTTACATGAGGTTATGTTTTATGATAAAGTATGTGGTTCTGTAATACACTTTGGTTAGAAATTTTTTTAAAGTTTTTATTTAATAAATACATTTTTTCATAGAAACAACTTTAGGAATATAGCAGTTCTTTCCCCCATACTCCCCCCCAGCTCCCAACCCCCCTCCCTCTCCCTCTCCCATCTCCTTCTTCATTATGGTTCATTTTTAGTTTGACTTTATATACAGAGGACCAACTCCATGCTAAGCATAGACTTCAACAATTTGCACCCACGCACACACACAACATATAGAGTAGAGTTTGGGGAGAAAATTAGAAAATTTGTAGTCGGTTCTCATATTACAGTTCATTAGGAACAGAGGTCCTGCATGGGGAGCAAGTGCACAGTGACTTCAGTTGTTCCTTTAACAATTAACACTCTTATTTATGACATCAGTGATCATCCGAGGCTCTTGCCATGGGCTGCCAAGGCTGTGGAAGCCTTTTGTGACCATAGACTCCATCGGTATTTGGACACAGCCATAAGCAAAGTGGATGTTTCTCCTCCCTTCAGAGAAGAGTATTTCTTTCTTTGATGGCCCTTTCTTTCCACTGAGTTCTCACGGAGATCCTCCACCTACAAACTTTTCAAGTATTCGTGTACTTTGTTATATGAAAATTGATCATAAATAGTAAGGAAAATAGGCAATGTAATTCATAGAACACTGTGATCTTTTTTTAAAGAGAGGGAGAGCTAGAGGGGATGGTCTATGTATCTTTCCAGATGTAGATCCCAAAATGATAACAAGGTTATTTCTGGGTGGTCTGATACAGCTGATTTCTATTTCCTTCCTTTTTTTATCATACACTCTCCAATTTTTCTATGGCCAACATTATTTTTGGGAGGGGGGAATCTTTTTTTTATTTATTTTTTTATTTTTTAACTTTTATTCAATGAATATAAATTTCCAAAGTACGGCTTATGGATTACAATGGCTTCCCCCCCATAACGTCCCTCCCACCCGCAACCCTCTCCTCTCCCACTCCCTCTCCCCTTTCATTCACATGAGGATTCATTTTTGATTCTCTTTATATACAGAAGAGATGTACAATTTGGGACATGCTCAAGCTGACTTGCCCCAAATGGTAGAATTAGAAACATACCAGGGGACTCCAATTTAATCCCATCAAGGTGGCATGTACCAATGCCATCTCACTAGTCCAAGTGATCAATTTCAGTTCACAATTGATCATAATGAAAGTTCTAAGAGTCAAAGGGAGCACATAAACAAGTCTAGTACCTGCTAACACTAACTGATAGAATAAATAAAGGGGAGAATGATCCAACATGGGAAGCAAGATACTCAGAAGACTCAGAGAATGGCGGATGTCCTAAACAGCACTCTGGCCTCAGAATCAGCCCTAAAGGCATTCCAATCTGGCTGAAAAGCCCATGAGAGTATTTCAGGCATGGAAAGCCAAGACACTCTGGCAAAAAAAAAAAAAAAAACAAAAACAAAAAAACACCTAAATGAAAGATCTCTGTGAGTGAGATCCCAGTGGAAAGAACAGGTCTTCAAAGAAGGAGGTACCTTTCTCTGAAGGGAGGAGAGAACCTCCACTTTGACTATGACCTTGTCTGAACAAGATAAGAGTCGGAGAACTCAGAGGGCTTCCATAGCCTTGGAAACTCATGACTGGTGCATAGGGAGATTACTGATGCCATAAACAAGAGTGTCAAATTGTTAAGTCAACAACAGGAGTCACTGTGCACTTACTCCTCATGTAGGATCTCTGTCCTTAATGTGCTGTGCATTGAGACTTAATGCTATAACGAGTACTCAAACAGTATTTTTCACTTTGTGTTTCTATGGGGGGTGCAAACTGTTGAAATCTTTACTTAGTGTATACTAAACTGATCTTCTGTAAAAAAAAAAAAAAAAAAAAAAAAAGAAGAAGAAGAAGAAGAAATTATCAATTCCCAACTTGACTCTCACTGGGATTAAACATGACAATAGGTCTGATCTGATTTCATCATCATTTAAAAAATCATCTATTATTTTTCACTTTATGTTTCTGTGTGGTTAGAAATTATAGATAACTATGTAGCACAGAATGTAAACCTGTTTGCCATTCCCAGGTTTTCTAATGACCCTGGTTTTGAAAGTACACACTACAGGTGTCATCTTCAATAGCTCCTCCTTTAGTGATTTACTAAATGGACAATCCTCTAGGATCTCTGTGGGAAAATGGGCAATACAATGAATAAATTCATGCCCATCTTTCTTAGCATTTTGAACCTTTGTACACTCTTTTGCCAAGGCAGTTCCAACATCCTCATCCTTTTACTGGAGGATAACATTTCCCCCCAAGCTTCAATCAGCCATCTGCCAGCAAATTATGATAAGCTCCAGTTGCTTTTTCCAGTATATTAATACTGTCACCAAATTGTCCCCTGTATTTACAAACTCTCCCTTAAACAGCCTTTAATTGTGTGAGGTACCCAGCGTCCTTTCTCCCATGAATCTATGCCTCAAAACCCATTCCTGGGTTAGGTCAGTGCACAGTTGCAAGAATTTTTTCTCCCAAAGAAAGTACAACAGTTTACTGAACTTTATACTAGCTGCTAGTCTAGAAATTACAAGGGGAGGTGAGGATAAATCTTGAACAGACCAATCACCATTTGTGAAACATCCGTCCCAGTAGAGGTCTCTGCAAGGTCTCTTTGTAAAGGTCTGTCATCCTCTATTAAAGGATGTGGTCCACTTCTGCAATCTTAGAAGCCTTGAGAAAATCAGGGATTCAGCATTCTCAAATCTATCCATACAGTTGCTCCATCTAAGGTAGCTTGGCCCCATTCCTTTTGTACATAGCCCTTTCCCAACACCCCTGCCCCCTATTATGTTGGCCATGGGAGATATATCATTGGTAGGAATTATGCCTTCTCTGTAATATAGGTAGTCTTACAACATTGTCTTAAACATTCTTAAATTGCTGGATAAAATAAATACGTCCAGAAATAAAGTGCATAATTCTGTTACTTTAAATATCAGTAGTAGAACATAGAAATTATTCCATATTTTAGACAATTATTCTGTCTTAGACTATTAATTTTTTTAAAAAATAGAGTAAAATGCTCAAAGAGCAGAATTATTGCAAGAATTCACTTACTTAAAATGTATTTAGTAAATGCCTTTTTGAGGATTAGTATTTAGAAGCACACATGCACAATCAATACTATAATTTAGATGATCAATTAGTGCAAACATATTGTTATTACTGATTCAAGTATTTAATATTAAACTATTTTTAGGATGTTATTTCAGATTAGTAATCTATTTTCCTTTGGTTAGTACTTAACCAATTATAATTGCAAAAATAATAGTGCTTAAATGTATTTCTTGGGAGAAATTTGCTTGGAAATTTCACTAAGAATTGACCACATTGTAAAGAATCATATATCTGACAGCAATGCTGCTAGTGATACTTAAACAGAAATGAAATACTCAGGTTCATTCTGTCAATCACTTAATTAACTACTTATCAAGCATATACTGTGTTCCAGGTAAAGTTTCAGGCACTGAAAAGGCCTGGGCAAATTCAATAGAATATATTGCCATTCTGAAATTTATAACAACCTTCTTCCATAGCTGTAGCTTCATCATGGTTTTATACAAAGGTTCAAGTATCTGATTATGTCATTACATGGCTGAAATTGTTATGTCTGAGCATTTATTTAGAAAAGAATTAGAGATTACCTGTGTACTTAAAAATTATATGTATAGGTATTATATTTTAATTTAACTTCGAGATAGTACAGGGATTATTCTGCATTGTTTATGATAAAAGAAAATATTATGTCTCATGAAGCTGCCTCTGGCTTCATGAGTGTATACGCATTCTCAGCATTAGGAAAATAATAAGGTCCTTGGGCTGGCCTCCTGAAGACTAGATCAAGTGTCCTTGTATCTTCAAAAAGATGTAGTACCCACTACAAATAAATGTGCTTCCATTTTAAAGTCACTTCATCGTCAAAGAGAAATATGCAGTATAAAAATGTACAAAGCTTCTCAACTGCAAGGTATCTGTTTATTCTTCGCTATACTTCTGAAATTAGCTCTCCATACGTCTATGGGAATAGAGAAAGTATCCAGTGCTACATGCCTATTCTCGCACTTCACCTCCTTCAGTTACAAAGGAAGTTGGACAATTCCCAAACCCCTCTCCATGGCCCACTTCCCTTATATTACTTATAGAAGCTAAGATCTGCACATCCAGTTCCCAATTGGAGTCTCCATTTTCACATTCTATAGATATCCCAAAGGGAACTCTTCCAATTCCACTTCACAAATTCAATCTTCTATCCTCCCCCTCTCTATGTTAATGACATGAGGCCATCCACCCAGTTGAACAGTAAGAGACTGAAGAATGACCCTGGATGTCTCCCAACTCACATACAATCCATTCGTTTTCTCATGTACTGCGAAATTCTCATTACTTTATTCCTATAGACAATGCTCTACTTTAGAATGGCATCATTTCTTACCAAAATGATTAGATAAGCTTCATAAATTGTTTCCTTGCTGCGATAGCATTTGTTGTTGTCTATTTCTAATCTATTTTCCCCTTTGTAGACTCCAGAGTAATCATTCTAAACAGAAAATCCGATTATGTTATATCCACATTACAATTTCTCAATGAAATCACACTTGCTCTGGGTTAAAACTCAGTCGCTGAGATAGGATCATGCTTGATACTCCAGTCTCTCTTTTCTCTAGTTCCAAGTCCCTGCTCATAAATTCACACTCATCAATCATGTTTCCTTTCAGGTTCACAACCACCATGGGATCTTCTCTGGTCATACACCCAGGTCTGGGATGCTTACCCCTGCCAAGTGCTACCAAAGTGTATTATCCTCCCATCATCACAATGCACAGCAAATAATACTTCCCCTCTCTAGCTTATTGTGTTATTGAATCCTAATCCCAACTATAGCTGTGAAAATAATAAGTGTTCAAATATGTTAGTCCAGCTTAATAAATAAGAGTTATTGGTAAATGGTGATACTATAATCTATATTCTATTACAATACTTTATATTTCTGAAATATATAAAGGTAATATTTTCTGGTTAAAAGATTTTACATCTTTGAGCAAGTTTAGATTTCTAGAAAATTAAGAAGAAATTACTGAAAAATTGAGCAGAAGGTCCAAAGTTCTCATATACTGTCTCACCCTACTACTTCAATTACCTCTATTATTAACATCTTGCATTACTTTGGTACACTTGTTGCAACTAATGAACTCAAAATGTTGCACAGTTATTAGGAAAGCTTGTTGTTTATATTATGGTTCATCCAGTTTCATATTTTTTCTTTAACACTGGTACTTCTGATTAAATTAGAAATTTATATTTTTTAATGTCAAGTAAAATTTCTGAAGATCTGAGGTAATATGCACATACTCTGATGATATTTGGATATTTGTCTAATACACTTAATTCATTAAACAAGTATTTATTTACTAAGTACCACAAATACATGATGTGTAGCTCTACATTCTCGAGATTCACAGTTAAGAAAAAGTACCTACTCACACTGAGTCATCAAATATGGAAACAAAGATGAATGAGTGACCAAAGAATTAGGGAAGTGATAAAATAACAGCTTGTTTTAGGTTGTAACACTTGTAAAAGGAATTCTATAATCTCTAGGATAATCACTACAAATAGTTGTAGTGATCTATATTTTAGTTGTAGGTAGTTCATATTAAGTCTTTAACATAAGGGGGACAAGTTCTAATAATTTTAATTAAATCAAATTTAGTTGGAAACAAGTAAAATGGATAATTGTAGGACAGAAGACATAACTACAATTAAGTCAATTATGATTTGTAATGTAAATAGATTAAATTTTGGGCACCAGCTTTGTGGCAAAATAGATAAAGCTGCTACCTGCAATGCTGGCATCCCATATGGGCAACAGTTCATGTCTGAGCTGCTCCACTTTTGATCAGGCTCTCTGATAGTGACCTAGGAAAGCAGCAGAAGATGGTTCAAATGCTTGGGCCCTTGTTACCCACATGAGAGACCTGGAAGAAGCTCTTGGCTTGGCTTCTGTCTTCAGCTTGGTGCAACCCTGGCCATTGCAGCCATCTGGGGAGTTAACCAATATACAGAAGCTATCTCTCTGTCTCTCCCTCTTTCTGTGTAACTCTCACTTGCAAATAAATATCCTAAAAATAGACTAAATTCTACAAGTAAATGATTATGATTATCATGGTATGGTCAATATATCCATGCCCTGCACTTTAAATACACGAATATAGAATGGTTGAAAGTGAAATGATGAGAAAAATAGAGTCTAAAACAAAATTCAAGAGAAAGCTGATGTTGTCTGTTGCTACAAGGCAGAGTAGATTCCCAGAACAGGGCATGAGTAGAGATAAGAGGAACATTTTAAAGCATGAAAGCATCAATCCATTAGGAAGATATCCCAGTACCAAATCAGTATTCATCCACTATAATAGCTTCAGTATTACAGATCAAAAAAGAGAAAAGACAAAATCTGTAATCCTTTAACATATTAATCTTTAAAAGTGATAGAGAAAACAAACAAAAAAGAGAATATGTGAATAATTAAATTTTGAACATAAACTAATGAGTTAATATCCAAGAATAATAGAATATACTTTCTGTAGCACACATGTATGAAATCAAACCACAAGCTAATTTTTTGTAGAGTTTCAACAATAGCCAAAGAATGAAATTATGCATTTATGTTATGAGGAGGGTACTAAACCAGACATCAGTAAAGAAAAGAAAAATTTGAAAAATCACAACTGAATAATTTAAATAATATATCTCTTAACATCCCAAGTTTCAAATAACAAATCAAACACGTTAGAAAATATTTTGGAGTGAATAACAATGAAGATATAACATGGCCAAATGTTTGTGAAATGCACGAGTTGGCTTCCAGACAAACTTGAATTTATCCTTCCTTCAAAAACTAGGGCATGGAGAAGGACACGAAACAAACATTTTTCAGACATTGAACAACAGAGAAAATGTGAATATGATTCTATGAGATAAGGGTAGCAAACTGATCACTACAACTACAGGAGCAGTTTCTAATTGACAGCACCAGAGAAATCCTTGTAGATTTATGGTCTTGCAGAATTGAGGAGCCAGAGAATGGAGATGGGGAGGCCATGGCAGCAAGACTTTGTATAGAAGGACTTTCTTTCTTATTACATTTTAACTGTTTGTTATGGTCTATTTTAAAAGTACAGAAATGAAGATTAACTTTTAGAAAATCATTGATCTTATTTTAGGCAAATGAGGAAGTAAGAAGTAAGTTTATCTGTCACATTAAAACTGTAAATATTGATATACAAGCTGCTGATTCCAAATGTGCAAAACAGTATTTGGGATTGTTCTTATGCACAATTTTTCATTTGGTTATAACTGAGGAAAGACAAATAGGTATAATACTGATTCTTCAAATATGTACATATTTTAAGTGAGCAGTTTGCTGAGTTGTTACAGTTCTATTTTTTCTATGTATTATTCCTTCTGGTTATTTTTACTAAAATATAAATTTACTGTTCATTAAATGTAAACATAAATAATTTGCATTTTAATGTCTTTCTTTTTAGATTTTATTTTTGTAGTAATTTGCCTTTTAATAAAAATATCATCTCTGAAGGACTGAGGGAAAAAATATACAAAGAACCAGATTCTTCACACAGATAGTTCGAAATTACTACCTTGGAGAGAGAATGTATTTTTCTTATTGAAACAGCTTTTATATTATTTTATCTTTTTTTAACTTTTATTTAATGAATATAAATTTCCAAAGTACAGCTTATGGATTACAATGGTTCCCCCCCATAACTTCCCTCCCACCCATAACCCTCCCCTTTCCCTCTCCCTCCCCCCTTCCATTCACATCAAGATTCATTTTCAATTCTTTTTATATACAGAAGATGAACTTAATATATATTAAGTAAAGATTTCAACAGTTTGCACCCACAGAGAAACACAAAGTATAAAATACTGTTTGAGTACTAATTATAGCATTAAATCACAATGTACAGCACATTAAGGACAGAGATCCTACATGAGGAGTAAGTGTACAGTGACTCCTGTTGTTGACTTAACAAATTGACAGTCTTGTTTATGGCATCAGTAATCACCCTAGGCTGTTGTCATGAGTTGCCAAGGCTATGGAAGCCTTTTGAGTTCACCCACTCTGATCATATTTAGACAAGGTTGTAGTCAAAGTGGAAGCTCTTTCCTCCCTTCAGAGAAAGGTACCTCCTTTGAAGACCTGTTCTTTTCACTGGGATCTCACTTGCGGAAATCTTTCATTTAGGGTTTTTTTTTTTTTTTTTTTTTTTTTTCCCAGAGTGTTTTGGCTTTCCATGCCTGTAATACTCTCATGGGCTTTTCAGCCAGATCCGCATGCCTTAAGGGCTGATTCTGAGGCCAGAGTGCTGTTTAGGACATCTGCCATTCTATGGGTCTGCTGTGTATCTCACTTATTTCACTACTATGTATATACTGTGTTCAATCCATATTTCTGGTTAATTAGGTTAAAGAATTAAAAATGCTGATGATAGTATTACTATATTATTAAGTAAAAATTGTTTTGTAAAAAAATTTACCTAAAATTCTTTTTTGAGTAAAAACTCACTAGCTAAAGTGATGAAATAATTTAGTTACATTTGAATTATGGGCATAGCAACTATTTTGAAAACATGTTTTGCGGCATGAATTTCAAATTTTGTACTCAATATTCTCCTTCCTTTCTTAGTGGATATAAATGACAACAGCACAATGTGAAAAATAAACATCTGAACCTCTGAAAGAACACTGGTGGTGGTCCAATACCTGGCTTGTCCTAGGGTAGATTGATGCTGCACTTCACCTTGCCTTTCCCCTAGTTGACTTAGTTTAGCCAGTATTATATTTTTGTCCTAACTAGTCTGAGAGGCACCTTTGCCAATTACAGAGTCTGGAGAAATGCAATATATTTTTCCCCTTAGCTATTAAGGCACACAAGGCATATTTTGGCTTCTTCACATATTCATGTATTCAGATGAAGTCTTCAGTGCTTCTGTCTACACTGTATAATGTTGGCACATTAGGGTCAGAGGGCCCCAAGTGTCAAAGGAAATTTATGACACAGGTCTGGAGTTCATAATGAAATCAAATTGTGTAGTCCATCTCTATGTCCCCACAAATATTCACACACACACACACACACACACACTCTACAAATTATCCATATGCAATGCTTTCCAGTTTGAATCTAGCTTCTCTAAACAATCTTACAATGTTTTGTGTCTAAATTTTAAAGCGATATTCTTGGAATTCTTATTCCAATAAATATATGTATAAATGTTTACGGGTGAATGTTCATGTATATTCTGAAGAACTTCATGAGAATAAAGCTTATCTGTTTTTCAGATTAACTCTAGTGTACTTCGTTGTTTTCACCAATCATAATCAGACACTTTGGCTATCTGACTAAAATACACTTGTTTATTTTATATATGATATGAGTTTGTTGATTGCTGTTTACATATACATAATTTTTCATTCATTCTCTCAGCTCCTGACCATTGTGCTTGCACTCTATTGGAATAAGGCATGATATTCTCCAGGGGAGCTCATGGTATAATGTTATTAATCTGCTATTAGTATCAGTGGATTTTTCAACCATAGGAAAATACTGTGATTTTCTTAAAATTAGGTAATATAGTATAATGGTTTTAAAATCCAGCTCTGGAGCCAGTCTATTTAAAGTTGAATCTCCATTCTGCCACTTGCTTGTTGTGTGATGCTGGCTATAGATAACAATAGTAATAATAATTATTATTATCATACTGGAGTAGTTTTGAGTTTATATGAGACCATATTTAGACATTGCTGGAGACACAGTCAATATTCAAATGCTACTTAGAGCATCATCTGGACCATGTGCTATTCTGAGAATAGATTAAAATTGTTATTCTTTGAGCATATATTCTAGTTCAGGAGATGAACAATAAAAAATAAAATCCAAATAACATTAGTTTCAAAAAATACAAGTGGCTATGAAGAAAATACTGCAGGCCAACAACATAACCAGTGACAGGCCTGCTTACTATCGCACGTGGAATGGCAAGGAAGGCCAGTTTGGATGATGTGGAGCAGAAACATAAATGATGTGCTGGAGGCTAGTTAACTTCTGAGATTGTTCCAGAAAGAAGGATGGAAGTTGGCAGCTGTAAGGAGCAGAGTGAAGGCACATTTGGGAGGGAGTGTGAGGGGCAGAATGTAGTTTGGTGGGTGCTGGCAAAGGCTTTGGATTTCCTTCTTACTATTAGGAGAAGTTCCTGGAAGGTTTGAAACAAGGGAATGATACTGAAATTTTTCTCTGTGTGGGAAAATATGTCAAAGGAGAAAGAGCATAGGCTGAGAAGCCCACTTGCACGTAAGTCTTGGAAGGAGTGGATGTGACATGAACTCAGGAGCCAAGATGGGGAGAATTTTCACAGAGGAGAGATCCTCAAGTGAGAAGTTGAAAACTCTACTAGAATGAAAACAACAAGTGCTGATGTGTGGACTCTGGGAGTCATTATTATTTTAGAAGATCAAACATTATAATCTTGCATGGTTAAAAAGATTCTCCTGTATAAGTCTTACAAATATGTGGGCAAAACTGACATTTTGAGATTTGATTATTATTTATAGCCCTTGTCTATACTCTCGAGGAAAAGTGGTTTTTCTACTTACTGCTTGTTGAATTCTTTATTTAATAGAATGTTAAGCTTATGATTATAAATAATGGAAAGTATGTCACTGTAAAAATTAAAAGAAAAATAAGAAAAGAAGGAGGGGGTGGGTTGGGAAGTGTCATTATGCTCTTAACACTGTGTATATGAATACATGAAATTTGTTCTCTTTATATATATAGGAAAAAAAGAAAATGAGGTTTGTTGGTGTTTTTAATGGTTGAGGGTAGTCATATAATTTTTTATAGCTTTCTATGTCTGGACAAGGCAAACTCACCATTTCTTGGAGACAACTGAACAGTTGTGAGATCTGTGAAGATGAATGCTCAGCTATAAGGCTGAAAACTGGAGAAATGTGTTTATCCACTTTGCAGAGAATAGCACAGCCCTAGGAATGGTCACCTTCCTTCTTTGCCTTGAGAATATTTATTTAAGTAAGTCATCTTTCCAAAAATGTTCCCTGGTTTTCAAAATAACCAGGGATGAAGTCTTTGTTATCAAGAAAGATTGTATCACAGAGAAACATTCATTTATAGGACTGCTTGCTGTACTTAGAGTAAAAATGTTTAATTTTTTTTATTTTTCTAGGACTTTGAAGTCTATTTTAAAATAAGGCACTTCTTCAGTGAAGGCAAAATTAGCAAAAAAGACATACATTTCACATTATTCTTCATCCAAATACATTTAACATCCTGTTTCCCCAGATATAAAATGTAGAAATATTTCCCCAGAGTGAGCAAAATATTAAATGTTTTGTAATTTATCACTGAGATCTTCTGATTATTTTCAGGGCTTGATTTGGCAAGGACTCTTTCTTAGTTCCTAAACATGTTACCTGTTCTCATTAAATAATTTATATTGTTATATTAAATTTTGCCAAATGAAAACTTTTTTCACTATATATATTATTTTTGTCTTTGAAATGATTCAGTGGTAAAACATCCTGAGACCTATTGCTGTGATGCACTTTTAAAGTAACTTTTCCAGGGGCTGGCTCTATGGTGCAGCAGGTAAAGCTGCTGTCTGCAGTACTGGCATCCCATATGGGCTCTGGTTCCAGTCCTGGCTGCCCCACTTCTGATCCAGTTCTCTGCTATGCCCGCGGAAAGCAGTAGAAGATAGCCCAGGTCCTTGTGCTCCTGCACTCACATGGGAGACTGGAAGAAGCTCCTGGCTCCTGGCTTCAGATTGGCACAGCTCTGGCCTTTGCAGCCAGCTAGGGAGTGAACCAGAGGATGGATGACTTCTTTCTCTGCTCTGCCTCTGCTTCTCGGAAACTCTTCCTTTCAAATAAATAAATAAATATTTTTAAAAAATAAATAAATTCTCCAACCACATTTATTCAAAAATTAGAAAAAATTTGATCTTTCATAAGCAATTTTCTTTGTTTATGAAAAACAGCTTTTAATATCACAATTTACAAAGTACAACCTTCATCTTGATTAGCACCTATGTTTATGTGTGTGTGTTTATATAGATCAATCTTTTTGATTTTATTTATTTTATTTTTTTTGTCAGGCAGAGTGGACAGTGAGAGAGAGAGAGAAAGGTCTTCCTTTGCCCTTGGTTCACCCTCCAATGGCCGCCGCGGCCGGCGCACAGACTTGATCCAAAGCCAGGAGCCAGGTGCTTCTCCTGGTCTCCCATGGGGTGCAGGGCCCAAGCACTTGGGCCATCCTCCACTGCACTCCCAGGGCCACAGCAGAGAGCTAGCCTGGAAGAGGGGCAACCAGGAAAGAATCCGGCGCCCCCACCGGGACTAGAACCCGGTGTGCCGGTGCCGCAAGGCAGAGGATTAGCCTAGTGAGCTGCGGAGCTGCCCCTATATAGATCAATCTTAATCAGAAAGTAAACCACTCACACATATCTTGAGGTCTGATTTCCATTATTAGGCCCAAATGGAATACTTTAGATATTGGCATATTAGTGTTTATAAATAATGCCACGTGATTCCTAAATGTTGTTTTTCAACTTGTTAAATCAATTAAAATTCCAGAATTTCAGTGGTTTATTTCTTCTCTTGACCTCTGTTTTTATGGTAGAGGCAAATTAACTGACAAAAAGGAGCTATAGAAATGCATTTAATGATAAAATATAATTTTTGAGTTATATCCAATGGGCACTGAGTTCAACCTGCAATTGCTTATACCTGAATTTCTTATAATAACAATTTATTATCTAAAGGATGACCACAAGGCATCATAACATTCTGAATCATCAGAAGAGGTTATACTCATATAACATACATTATTGTTGTGGTTATTAAATCAGGAAAAATTTATGACTATTTCAAAATATGTTCTCAACAATGACTTAAATGTACAGAGAATCTAGTTGTCTGCAATATTTATTTTATTAAAATGGCATAATAGCTAAGAATCCTAAGTAAGCTAGAACTTATTAAGCCCCCTTTCCAGGACATCTGAAAGGTTAAATTTACCATCAAAATGTAAACTCGTTCCCTACTTTTCATTTCTAAACCATGGTTAAAAATAAATTTCCCCAAGAATCACTACTGATTTGATAGTTTCCTATCCTTTCCTCAACCTTAAAGATTGACATCAGATTCTACATTTGTCTCTGAACAGTGAGCTGCAGCATGCTAAGTAAATCTGTGCCATCTACACCTGCCAAAATACTTTGACTTTTATTTTAAGTGCTTAAATGACTACAGGCACATTTGTTCATTGGGGCAGCACCATTGTTGTTCTACAATATTATTCAATCAATATGTATTAAAACTTTTCTACTTGTTTGACATTTTAGTAAACACTGGCAAAGCAAGCTTGACCAGAAACATGTGGTCTCTTGTCTTCATGGAGTTTACATTCCATGAGTCATGCATAAAAAATGATAAAAGTTTAACTCTAACAAGGGCTACAAAGGAGAGATGCTCAGTAGCATAAAACCCTAATACAGGAAGACTTGCTGTAGCCAAGGATTCTGTAAGACTGCATAAAATGTAGTCTATGGAATGTGACTGCGAGAGGGTGAAAGTGAACTTGACTAAGAAGAGAGAAAAAAGCATTCTTGGTTAGAGATAGATAATTACATGTGGGAAATCCTCATGTCAGGAGGCACTATGAATGTTCTAAGTGGTGACCCCAAGAAGGGACTAAGAGGGACAAAGTATGAACTAGAGAGCTATCCAGTGTTCATATCATTTACATTTTTTTTTCTTTTTTAAAATTTATTTTACTTATCTGAAAGGC
The DNA here is from genome assembly GCF_051225735.1 of Oryctolagus cuniculus. Lineage (NCBI taxonomy): Eukaryota > Metazoa > Chordata > Mammalia > Lagomorpha > Leporidae > Oryctolagus > Oryctolagus cuniculus. The sequence continues at coordinate 88,811,542 of NC_142873.1, forward strand.
AGAGAGAGAGAGAGAGAGAGAGAGAGAGAGAGAGAAACACACAGAGAGAGCTTCCATCTGCTAGTTCACTTTCCAAATGGCTTCCATGGCCAGTGCCTGGCAAAGCTGAAGCCAGGAGCCAGGAGCTTCTTCCAGGTCTCCCACATGGAAGACTTGGGTCATCTTCTGATGGTTTTCCCAGGCCATTAGAAGGGAGCTGGATTGCCCATATGGGATGCTGGCACTGCAGCTGGGAGCTTTACCTGCTATACCACAGCAGAAGACCCTTCGTTTATACTATTTTATCTTGAGAGTCTTTACATCCATCACTTTAATATGAACAGAAAACTGTTAAAGGGTTTTAAGCAGCAGTGGGGATTACATGAGATCAACAGTTCAAAAATTTCTTCCTGGTATAGGAAGGGGAATGCTCAGTCATTCTCATGCCATTTGCTGCAGAGTCTTCCTGAATGTACACTTCTCTGGAGGCCTTTCAGTACTGAGAAGCACTGAGAAGTTTCAGTGACATCACTTGTTCACTTTCAGTTCTCAGAAAGACTCTGCCTGGGGCTGACTTACCAGTCAGAATTTCTGCAAAGCAAATGCGACTGTCTATGCCAGTTCTTGAGGAGTGACAGCACCAGAGAGCTGAGTCAAGGAGCCTGGCATACAGAGATCCACTCTACTGAAGGATATTATCAGTCACAGTAGCATAGAGATAAGCACCTCGCTGCCTGTAGTTCATGTCCCAGAAGCCTCGATGACAGTGAAGGCTTCACTTCCGTAATCTTCTCCATAGTCTAACTAGAGACATCATTATCAAAGCTCAGCCTGTTTCTGCCACAAGCTTTCTCCTGTGTAGCCCTCTACCATTTCTTATTTAAATGGCCATGACTTTTTATCTTTTCCACAAATGCCTTCTATTCTATCAGGGAACAGACACTCACAAAGGCACCCCTCAAGTGTAAAGCACATTTAGGTCTATAGAGTTCTGTGACTTTCATTTCCTAGCTGTACCTTGTATCATTCCTTTTACCATACACAGGGCAGTGATATATTTAACAATTTATTAGCTTTATGCTGATTTTATGCTACCTTGTTAGTTTTAACCCCAAGCTCTTAGACGGGAGGGAAAATGACAAGAGGGGAGGGCTTTCTGAGTGACAAAATTAAACATTAGAAAATAATTTCTAAGATGGTACACTATTTTGCCAGCATAAAAATCAAAAGAAATGTTTAATAAAATACATATTTGTGATGCTACAATTTCTTGAATGCCAGGTTCACACAAAGTGAGACACCAGAGAAGTTGGAGATTAGGGAGCCTTTTGAATGGTGACATTGAAAGCTATTTGATGAGCTAGAATTCATAAGGATGGCCCCTCTGTTCCTATCTCTAGAAAAATCAACTCATTTATACTCTCATAGTATACAGCCTCTACAGTAAATAGCGGCATAAATATGCCAACCACCAAAGGGCACATCTAGAGAAACAAAAAGTTCTTTGTAGCATGGATACAGTTTCTATAGCACACCTTCAGAAAGCTCATGGAGAAAAGGAATTAAAAGATAATATGACTGGGCAGTTGTTGTGGCTACCACCTGGGAGGCCTGCATCCTACATTAGTGCACTGGTTGGATATTTTGCTTCCAATCTAGTTTATTACTAATGTATAGGAAGATGAAGGCTCAAATACTTGAGACCCTGCAACCCAGATGGGAGACCCAGATTTTGTTCCTGGCTAATGGTTTCAGCCTGGCCCAGCCACAGCTGAGGTGGCTACTTAGGGAGTGAACCAAAAGATGGGAGATCTCTCTTTCTTTCTAGATCACTCCGCCTTTCAAACAAATAAATTGGAATAGAAGGGTAAAGGTAAGGGAAAGGGTAAGGAAAGGAAGAGGAGTGGAGTGGAGAGGAGGGGAGGGGAGGGGATAGGTAGGGAGGGAAGGAAGGGAGAAAGAAGGAAGGAAGAAAAAATAAATAAATAAAAAATAAATGGCCTGTAATCTTTTTTTTTAAATTTTTTATTTAGTAAATATAAATTTTCAAAGTACAGTTAATGGATTACAATGGCTCCCCCCCCATAATTTCCCTCCCACTCACATCCCTCTCATCTCCCACTCCCTCTCCCATTCCATTCACATCAAGATTCATTTTCAATTATCTTTATACACAGAAGATCAATTCAGTATATATTAAGTAAACATTTCATCAGTTTGCACCCACACAGAAACACAAAGTGTAAAATACTGTTTCAGTACTAGTTTTAGCATTACTTCACATATGAAAACACATTAAGGACAGATCCCACATGAGGAGTAAGTACACAGTGACTCCTGTTGTTGACTTAACAATTTGACACTCTTGTTTATGGCGTCAGTAATCTCCCTAGGCTCTAGTCAGGAGTTGCCAAGGCTATGGAAGCCTTTTGAGTTCGCCAACTTCGATCTTATTCCGAAAGGGTCATAGTCAAAGTGGAAGTTCTCTCCTCCCTTCAGAGAAAGGTACCTCCTTCTTTGATGGCCCCATTCTTTCCACTGGGATCTCACTTGCAGAGATCTTCCATTTAGGTCTTTTTTTTTTTTTCCAGGGTGTCTTGGCTTTCCATGCCTAAAATGCTCTCATGGGCTCCTCAGCCATATTCAAATGCCTTAAGGGCTGATTCTGAGGCCAGAGTGCTGCTGAGGACATCTGCCATTCTAAGAGTTTACTGTGTATCCCGCTTCCCATGATGGATTGTTCTCTCCCTTTTTGATTCTATCAGCTAGTATTAGCAGACACTAGACTTGTTTGTGTGATCCCTTTGACTCTTAGACCTATCAGTGTGATCAATTGTGAACTGAAATTGATCACTTGGACTAGTGAGATGGCATTGGTACATGCCACCTTGATGGGATTGTACTGGGATCCACTGGCATGATTCTAACTCTAACATTTGGGGCAAGTCCGATTGAGCATGTCCCAAACTGTACATCTCCTCCCTCTCTTATTCCCACTCTTATATTTAACAGGGATCATTTTTCAGTTAAAATTTAAACACCTAAGAATAATTGTGTGTTAATCACAGAGTTCAACCAATAGTACTAGAACAAAACAGAGAGAAAATACTAAAAGGGATAAAGTATTACATTGTACATCAACAGTCAGGACAAGAGCTGATCAAGTCCCTGTTTCTCATAGAGTCTATTTCACTTCAACAGGTTTCCCCTTTGCTGCTCAGTTAGTTGTTGCCGATCAGGGAGAACATATGATATGTGTCCCTTTGGGACTAGCTTAATTCACTCAGCATGTTTTCCTGATTCCTCTATCTTGTTGCAAATGATATTTTCTTTTTTCTTTCTTTCTTTTTTTTTTTTTGACAGGCAGAGTGGATAGTGAGAGAGAGAGAGAGACAGACAGACAGAGAGAAAGGTCTTCCTTTGCCGTTGGTTCACCCTCCAATGGCTGCCACGGCTGGCGCGCTGCAGCCGGCACATCGCGCTGATCCGAAGCCAGGAGCCAGCTGCTACTCCTGGTTTCCCATAGGGTGCAGGACCCAAGGACTTGGGCCATCCTCCACTGCACTCCTGGGCCATAGCAGAGAGCTGGCCTGGAAGAGGGGCAACCGGGACAGAATCCTGCGCTCCAACTGGGACTAGAACACGGTGTGCTGGCACCACAAGGCAGAGGGTTAGCCTATTGAGCCGTGGTGCCGGCCAAGATATTTTCTAATATATGCTTTGAACTTCCTGTGATCTTTTGCTGTGAGCTTTCCTTCCTTTACCTTCTTTCATGTCGATGACAGTGTTTCTGTGTGTAACACATTAAGCATCTTTTGCAGGGCTGGAGGAGTGGCGACAAATTCTTTCAATTTCTGCTTGCTATGAAAGGTCTGTATGTCACCTTTATTCACAAATGAGAGCTTTGCAGGATATGATATTCTGGGCTGGCAATTTTTCTCTCTTAGTACCTGGGCTATCTCTCGCCATTCCCTTCTAGCTTGTATGGTTTCTGATGAGAAGTCTGCTGTGAGTCTAATTGGAGATCCTCTGAGATTAATCTGATGTTTCTCGCACATTTTAAGCTCTTTTCTTTATGTTTCACTGTGATGAGTCTAATTACAACGTGTCATGGTGAGGATCTCTTTTGGTCATGTTTATTAGGGGTTCTCTGAGCTTCCTGTACTAGGATTACTCTGTCCTCCAAACCTGGGAAATTTTCTGCTAGTATCTCACTAAAAAGGCCTTCTAATCCTTTCTCCCTCTCCATGCCTTCAGGAACTCCTAGAACCCGAATGTTGGGTTTTTTAATAGTATCCTGTAGATTCCCAACAATATTTTTTAGATTTCTAATTTCTTCTTCTTTTCTTTGGTTTGACTGTATACTTTCCTGTGCTCTGTCTTCTAAGTCCGATATTCTCTCTTCTGCTTCACTGACTCTGTTTTAAGGCTCTCTAATGTGTTTGTCATTTGATCTATTGAGTTCTTCATTTCATTTTTATTTCTCTTCACTATCACACTTTCCTGTTCTACTAGTTTCTGTGTTTCATTTTGATTCCTCCTTAAGATTTCATTTTCTCAAAGGAGATTTTCTATCCTGTCTATTAAGGATTTCTGTAGTTCAAGAATTTGTTTTTGAAAACTTCTAAATGTTCTTATAAATTTTTTGAAATCCATATCTTGCATTTCTTCTATATCATCATCTTCAAAATCTTGGCTTGGGGTGTTTTGTTCATTTGGGGGCGTCATATTTTCTTCCTTGTTCTTGTTTCTTCAGTTTCTGCGTTTGTTGCCTGGCATTGCGGAGATATTCTTTGGATTCTTCTTCTTTTGCTGTGGTGTTTTTTCTTGTTATACTATGACTGTATTAAGTGGACTGTCTGCTTTTGATGGAGCCTTAGAGGCTTGAGATGGGTCTGGCTAGAGAGCTCTGTTTGGTTCCTCAGGGTTAAGGGTGTGCCAAAGGTGACACACCCAGGTTAGGTGTGGTAAATCTCTCTCTCTCTCTCTCTCTGATTCAGAAGGGAAATAATTCCACATAGCTGAGTGGAATTGAAGGTAGTCAGCTTCCGATCTCTGGCTCCTCGTGTTCCAGCGCTGGTGCTTAGATTCTGTGGCTGGTGTCCTGAGCCATGGGCTCCCGTGCCCTCCACGCAGGTCCACCGTGAATCACTAGTTCCAGAAGAGTTTCCTCTGCTATTTCTTCCCCAACTCTTCCTGCAGAATCTCCACTTTTATTAAACTGTCTCTTCCTGGACTATCAGTGTGCTCCCTTCCTATTCCGCCATCTTGCCGGACCCCCAGTTGCACTTTTCTAAGTTGAATTAAAGTAGAGCATTTAAAGTTTTTGTTAAAAAATTTATTTATTTGAAAGGTAGCATTAGTAGAGTTACAGATACAGAGGGAGACAGAGAGAAAGGTCTTCCATCCACTGGGTCACTTCCCAAAAGATTTCAATGGCCAGAGCTGGGCCAATCCAAAACCAGAAGCTATGAGATTCCTCTGGGTCTCCCATGTGGGTGCAGGGGTCCAAGCACCTGAGCCATTCTCCATAAGCAGAGAGCTGAATTGGAAAAGGAGCAGCCAGGACACGAACTGATACCCATGTGGGAAGCTGGCATCCCAGGTAGAAGCTTAGCCCAGCATTTAATGTTTAAAACAAAGTTGGCTGGGGAAAAAGTTTTGCAAAATTTGTGCCACCCAAAATTAAGATGACATGCAGTGGAAGAACGATTCTAATTTCTTATAACCAGTTCACACAGGCTATACAGGTTACTTTAAGAAAATGTCATAGGCTCTATCTGAAAGAATTTATCAAGCACAATAAACTCAAAGTAAAATCATCATAAAGGGATTTACAGCTTAGAACAAGGTTCAGAAGCAGAAGTTTCCTTCCACTTGACCCCTCAGAGTCCTTCTAGACTCCCGTGAACTCTGAGAGGTGTAAGTTGCCAAAATCTGGTTTACACTGATCTTCTCAGGACACATGACCTGAAAAGGAAGATCAAATGACATCGAGGTTGTCTGGTTCTTGCTCCTCGTGTCAGTCCCTCTCTTGTTTACGGAGAAACAAGACCAAGTGGCAAAGCATCAAGTGTTACCATCATGTCACATGCCCTGGAATGTCCAATCTTTTTTCTTCAGTGATAAAGAGGTGGATATTCTTGTTGGACTGTAGCATCTGTGCTGCCTGCTCCACACCCACAATGGCAGCCAACCTCTGGACATCATACTTGGAGCAGAGGACAGTGTGCATCCATGTGGCTTCTCCTCTGTTGATGGCTCTCAACATATTACAGACCTTACTTTAGAAGTGCAGATGTGTTGGCAGTTCATAGAAAATCAGATTCCTGATGTCTTTTATTGTAACCTTTTGTAGAAATGGAAGCGCTCTGTAAGGAGCAAGAAGTGCTTATCGCCTTGAAGGAAGAAGTGTCTGGCCATGGAGACACCAGATATCTGTGTGTACTCACCGATGTGGGTGAAGTTCAGTTCCTCTTTCTTGCAGTAATTTTGGAGACCGATAAAGTAAAAGTAGGAGGGGACATAGATGAGAGTGTGGGACATGACTGCATCGCGATACTGAGGCAGAATCTTGTTCACGAACAAGCTAAACCTGGCATCAATTACCGAAGCTGGGCTCTCGGCTTCCATCTTCTGGAAGACGTGTGGGAACTATGCCAGGACATGACTGATGGAGCCCATCATTGGGACGTTCCTGTCTACCACCTGGCCTTGCAAATTGACACTGTGCTTGTTGAACACCGAGTTGATCTGGGCATCCTGGAGGGACCCAAACAGCAGCAATACTGGGACCAGTTATTGAGGCTCTGCATGCGCACTTGGAAAAAGTCCACCCCTTGGGAGTCCAAGGGCAACAGGTTCATGTGTTTCCTCAAATGCAGGACTTGCTCCCAATTCTGCATCAGGTAAAGATGCTTCGCTCAAGTGTTGCCACTCCAGTCTGAAAGTGGTCATCGACGTTGCCCATAAACATGGCTTGGTAGTTCTCAGGCCTCTCAGGATCGGGCTATATACTCCCTGTAATTTCTTTTTATTATTCACAGTTATCTTGTTCCGGCTGTCCCCCTCAAGGAGGCTGATGAAGAGCTAGCTGCACGATCCTTAAAGCAGCTTCCAGGAAGGGCAGCACACTGTCAGTACCTTGGGCCTCGTTGGTCCTTGGCCCCTGAAATCATCGTCATCACACACCCCCAAGTTTCTGGCTTTGGCGTCTGCTGTTGTTGCCAAGCACCTTAGCATTCGCTTTGAGGATGTGATTCAGCACGCGCAGGCAGTACATATGGCGGATCTCCTCCCTGTTCTTCAAGGCAGTCCTTTCTGAGTAGAATGGGTCCCAGTAAGAATTCATAATTAAAAAGAGCTCTTTCTGGAGGAGAGTGAAGAGACTACTTGGTTTTTGGTGGCCAGTTAGGAACTGGCTGTTGGTCTTGGTCCAAGTGGAGAGGCTTCTGGAGATGCAACGACTTTAAGTCAATATCTTTTGAGGCTTTAAATATTTCCAACTTCTGAAACTTGGATGAAATGACAGTCTGGCCCAGGATGAGCCATTTCAGCTCCTGGGTATTTTTGGGATTTGTGGCAATAGTGTGAATTTCCTTTTCTTTCAGTTCTTTATTCACATGCTGTAGAAATGGATCTTGTGATACTTTCAGAAAAGTTATCCCTGCTCTCGAGGTCTTCCAGGAAATTGGTTTTCAAGCTGAACGGTGACTCATGTTTTGCTTCTGTGAATTCCTCTGGTAATTCTTGGGATGTGCCATGTGCTCCTTCTCCACCTTTTTCTTTAGGGTCAGCAGAAAAGGCCACATCCTCCTGTATCCCCGAAGACTCTGAGACAAACTCTTCCTCCATACTGGCATCACTACCACCATCTTCATCACTCATTCCTGCGTCACCCACAGCATTGTCTTTATCCTCTTCTTCTTCCTCCTCCTCCTCACCTTCCTCAGAAACATTCTTTAGTGGAGCAAGCAGTTTGTGGTACCCAGAGATGTGCTCAGGCTCACTATTTGCTTCACTTTCAGAATCTCAAGTATCTGAACTCTCAGGCAGTTGACAAATCTGTGCTTTTTCTTCTTTTCTGGAAATTCTGTCATAGAATGGGTGCCCCTCGCAAAAATCCCTAAGGTTCTCCTGCTTTTTAGTCGAGGTATTGAGCAGCTGACTCTGGCTCATTTGGTTAAGTCTGTAATTGTCAATACATGGATTAGAAGGATAGAATTATGTCACCACAATATCTTAACCTGACTATTTTTTCTTGATTTATCAATATATATCTGTATGTGCCTCTCCAGATTTAAATAAAGATTGAATTCTCTTTTCTTAATCTAGTCTTTTATTTGTGTTCTACAGTTTTATTGCCTTTATCAGTTTGCATGGTTTAAATAATGTGACAGTAACAAACAACCCCCGTCTTTGTTCTTGCCCTTGTTAGGTGCAGCTGTTAGGAGTCCTTGGCTCAGATAACCAGGTTACCACATGTTCCGTAGATTTTTCAGTGATTCAATCTCATGACCTGTTTTAGACATTTGCCATGGCAGGAGAAGTATATTAGAAAAGTAACTCTAAGTGATTAAATGCTTTATTGCTGGAAATATCTCTACTAGCATTTCATTAATCAGAATTCGTAGCTGGCCACATCAAACTTTAACTAGAATAATTATCTTTGTATTAAGAATCAGGAAAAAATTATTGGTCAACACAAATTTTGTCTATAATTTAATATAATCTTATAATATCACTAACTAATAGTGGGATACAAAAATTACCATTTAAAGTACCATTAAATTTCTTTCTACTTTATCCACAATTTTTTTCCAACAAAACATCCAATTTTTAAAGGTAGACTTTTTTCTCTATGTATTCCTTTTTATGATGAATATTGTTTTGTGTTTTTACTTCAATCAATTTCTGTGTGACAAAAGAGTATAAATTATTTACCTTCTATGAGATCATTAATATCCTTATATTACACCTGAGAAAATTTATATTTAGAAAGAGTAATTCATTTCAGCAAAGGTTTAGAGCAAGAAAGAGGCAAAGTCAGGATTTGAACCCAAGACTACTGAACATTCAATTAGTAGGTAGAATGGGTGCACTAGCTCAGATTTAGCATATTTTTACAATTCAGGTCAAGTTTCATATCTTCTGTAAATCTCCCAAACTTTTAAACCTCTGTGATCAATCTTTTCCCTCAGCTTTTTAAATGGTTGTCTATGTAAATATTTTAGTTTTATCTATGCCAGCATATTTATATTAAATTTTGTCAAATAGAGCCCAAATTACTAGAGATGAATATTATCATTAATTACAATCAAGTTTGTGGCTCTGGTTTGAACAGTACTATATTATAAGCTTCCATCACTGATTAAGATGACCATTCTCTCATGACTAACTACAACAAAATCACTTACCATCAACTCTGATATATGACATCCAGCATACGTGATCTCTGGTATATCACGTCCAGCATATGTGATATAAATATTAGCAAGCATTATTAACTAATTAAACATATTCCGTAATGTAACCCGAGCACATTTGGGTGCCAATGAAATCTCAGAATGAATCCTGGCAAGGTGAAGTCCTAACACTGAGATGAGCTGCTAGCACCTCTTTTACAAGGGCTCTCACCATAACTCCATTTCAATCACTCCCACAGCCACCTGTGTGCTTGTCATCAGCAGGATTTGTCTACTGAATTAATAAATTCAGATGGCCCACTTTCTGGTCACAACCTCCTATGAACCCAGACCTGTTGGCCCTTTCTCCACCATTCATGTAGGGAAAGATATGGAAATTCCAACATCTTGAAAGCTTTCCTTCAGCCCACCTGTCACCACTTTCCTCTTTTGAGTTTCTTTCCATGTGCTTATTTTCCATGGTTTGTGCTTTCAACTTGCATTTGTCTTGTAGGAAATATTAACTCAACATGTCCATAGTTAAAATCATCTTTAGAGCCAAAACCCATCCTCTCCCAATGTTCCAGCAAATGGTAGCATCATTCACTCTGTCGTCCTGATCAAGAACCTGAGTACTACCCCTGAATCTTCTCCCTTCTTCCTCTCACACACTGAATATTTACCTGTTGGTCCTACCTCATATATTTCTGTCAAATCCTTTCTGTCTGCCACTACCCAAGCTTCACCTCAATCAGAGCCTGTGTGCATTGCAGCAAGAACTTATTAAATGGTTTCCCAGTTTTCTATCTAGTCTCCCTCCAGGTCATTCTCCACACTACAACAAAATTGACCTTTCAAAAAATACAAATCTGTTCATGTGAAATTTCTGTGCAAAAACTATTACATGATTTCTAATTGCCCATTCAATAAATGTGAAATTTTTCAGTTTGAGAGCTGTTTCAAAATGTTGCACCTACTTAATTTCTTTAGTACTTTCAAGTCCTATTGAACATTCAAGTCTCTCTACATTACAGTGTTTGAAAAACAAAATCCTAGGGCACTGTACATTGTTTCCTAGGAGAATACTTTTTCCCCTCCACTCTGACTTTTCCACCTTCTGTCCCTAATTATTTCTCTTTCTTAGAACCCTAGCATTAGTTTGCTGCCTCTTCTTTAGACACTGAAGTCTGACTTAGGTATCCCTCTTGTGTTTAGTGTATAAGGAATCTCCCCAATGGTTTCACCTAGAGTTATATTGGCTGGTCTTCTAAATTATTCCCTACACAATTCACCCTGGAAGTATTCTCAGACGATTCTCCATGCATCTAGAATCCCAATACATTTTCCATTAATCTATCATCATCTATTTTTGCATCTCAAGATGAAATTTCTCATGATACCTCCAAACCAATTTTGTAAAATAATGTTTAAGGAGTGTTTTAAATATTTCATATCCCATAGGAAATGCATAAATATAGAGACTATATGTGAAGCATATCTTTGAAGTATACTTCCCTGAAAAAATATTTGAATGACAGAATCACAAAATAAGGTATAGCTCTGTCTTTCTTCAATTACAGGTAGTCAATTATGTTGTCAAGTGCAAGTGCGTTTTGGTAAGAAAGGGTTAACAAGATATTTTTATACTGAGTTATAAAGTCACCTAGAAATATGACAATTTTAAGTTTCTGTTTTACAATAGTGATATCCATTTCAATTTTGCTTAGCTTACAAATTGAAACAAAAAGAAAAGTTTTTTTCCTAATTGCTCACATTGCAAAGTTTGAAATATGAAAAATCAAGCTGTGTTCTCTCTGGTTCAATATCACCTCAAGTAATAAAGTTTCTGCAATTAGCACTTTGCTGACAGTTTGGTTGATGATGCATGAGGCAGAATGGAAGCCAGCTTACTCTTCCATGGCTGTAATATCACAGCATAGCTAAGGGAAGTGTAAATTTTGAAAGAAAAGGCAGTGGATATGTCCTGAAGATACCCAGGGAGCTAATATGCTGAATAAGAAGGTGACATTTTTTACGTAGTTAACTTTTCTGAGTACATTCAAATTATAGCTGCAACTCCTGGTTATCAGCATTTTATTCTCAAATGGAGCTTGAATCTTCTGAGCTCTTGTAACTGTGTAAATCTTTACAATATATATTTTATGATTTGTACTGTGTATATGCTTTATAATTGTTTGCAAATTAATTGGACCAACTTAACTAAAATTAAAATACTGGTCTATTGCAAAACAAAATTTTTTCTATTCCTTTCAGGGAGACAAAAGAAATTTCTGTGTCAACAAAACCAATGCAGCAAAACACATTCTTAAATGCAAGCTAGAACTCTCTGTGGGAAATATTTAAAAATTCACAATTTGTATTCATGATTTTCTGACTTAATTTTGATCTGCATACTTCATCATAAAGAACTTTGTGCAGAATCCACTCCACAACACGACACAGGCCCTTAACCTTCCTTCAACTTAGTCTTACTCTAGATTAATTACCCTTTGCCTATTTGTCCACAGCAATTTAATATAACATTTACCTCACTGATGTGTATGTGGTTTTAGAATTTCTTTTGACTTTAAAAGTGTTCTTTTTTTCTTCCTTATACGACATCTGCAAAATTGGCTTTCATACTCCAAATCGGAATTTTGTGCAAAGAGGAGTCAAAATGAGTTTGGAATATCACTTGGAAGCACTGCCTATTAGTTTACAAATCAATTGACACTGAGATTCGTTTTTGTTCATGTGCAAAGCTTCATAGTTGCATAATATTCCAAGGAGTACATATAACAGTACATTTCTTTCATTGTTGTTTTTTACCTCCACAAAATTAAAATAATACATTTGCTAGAAGAAAGAAATATTCCATGATTAGTTGATTCTTGTGAGAGAGTGTGGAATTATTGCCTCAGGAACTTAGTGTAGTAGGGAACATATTGACAATAACAAAAAAAGTCACTCTGAGGTGCTCCAGTAAGTTTTGGCACTTTGAAATAAATAAGACTTAGAAAGTGTTTGTGAGTTGATTATTTTTACTCATTTTTGTTAACCTATTTTAACTTATTGCATTATTATAAGAGCTGTGATTCATACTTCACTCCAAAATATTTACCACAAAGATTTTATTTCACTTCTCTGTTTTTGTCTAGCTGATTGCAATGTCTATTCAAGAGAGGCTGCTAAAAATCCCTTATCAATGCTATGTCCCACTATTCAGAACACACATAATAGTAAGAAAATACTTAGAATTGAAGCTCCAATTTCTGCGAAATAAATGTATGTACTGCTTTATCAATTTTTGAAAGTTCAAATTGCAAATAAATTCTTTTGACTTGGAAGAAGTTTGTCTTCTTTTCTGATCTCTAGTAAATATTTCATGTAGATATCCCAGAAAGAATTATAAATAGAGGTTTAATTTTCATAAAATTTTCTAAGGCCTAAGGTTGGAGATATGTTTTACATTATTTATTTATACAGGTACAGCATGCTTTAATATAAGCCTTTTTAAAAAAATTAATATAGGTGAAAGAAGGTTCTTAATTTCCATATCCAGCTTTCTAAATAACACTGAAGTAGGGTTCTGGATAAAGAAAAGCTTTCTATTATCTCTTATTTTATAAAGTATGTTCATCACACCTAATTTCTAAGTCAATTAAAATTGTTTTATAGTAATTTTGTATATATTCTGAGATACTCAATGTATAGGTATTTTTTCAGTACTGAATTATACTATGGAGACTCAGTTATGAACAGATCTTTTTAATGATTATATATAAAGCACTTGAAGCCTCTATTATTTTAGAATAGGCAATACCTAGATGAATAATGAATTGGACTCATCCTTCTTATGTGACTCTAAAGGTCAAACTATACCACCTGAATATTTTTATCCTCTATGAATATTTCCATTTAAGAGTTTATTTAAAAGAATTTTTAAATCTTCTCATTATGTCTTAACAGCATGATATCATACTCTACTTTTTGACTTCTCCATTTGATATGGAATAAAATTGCATCATATGGGCAAGGTACATCAAGTTAAAGTCTTCAATTTAGAAGCTTTCCAGAATCAAACTGAGTCAATCTATGCTTTAAAAGTCGTGCACAAAAAGAATCCCACATAAATTACTGCATGTTTAAAGGTTTCTGATTTTAATCTAATAACTGAAATATCAAAACTACATTTTAATTCAAGTATTTGGGCATCACTAACAGGTGTTCTCATCAGATTTAGGAACCCTGCAGCAAGATTTATCAGTGTCAAAATGCTAAAATCCTAAATTTAGTGCTGGAATCCCTTTCAAATGGTATTTATATTTTATATCTGAACCTACTTTGAATCCCCTGAGCATATTTTCTATTTTATTTGTATATTTTGCTGTTTTTTTAAATTCAAAGGCTTTTTAAATTATCCTAAAGTCATGTACTTACCATAAGAAAGTAGCTGTGTTTTTAGAATATAGATGCTTAATTTGCTCGTAAAAGTCATTTCCTCAGGTTGGAAGAAGTTTTTTAAACACTAATTTTAAAACTCTAATCTGGTATTCTGAAAACGCTATTTCAGTATTTATATGTAATAAAAATGGAAACGTAAAGAGCATAATAAATTTAGTTTAATCTAGCATGGCATCAGAGTATGATATTTTTGCATAATCAATTACATAGATCTTGGAGTAAACACAGATTAAAAGTGTCTTTGTTTGGGAGGACCTATTGTTCCAAGTAACAGGTATTACTTTGAGGTTGTCACCTTTACTCATCTCTGCTGTTAACATTTCCTGCTATCACCAACTCCATATAACATTGCCTTGCCCTGGTCATGCAGAGGTACTTGACATTCTATGGGTGAACTCAGCAAATGTGTGTAAATATACAGCTTACTAAAAAAATAAATTTAAAATATAGATTGTTCCATACCAATAATATTTGTGGTTTCTTTACTTTTATATAATTAAAGTAAAATCAAATGCATTGAATAATAAAACTTTACTGTATATAATTTAATATTTGGTGATTCAGAAAGCATTTTAAGCTATTATGGTTTCCTCAGAGTCAAGATTATTCTATAATGCTTTTATTGTACTGGTAAAACATGGAGATATTGATTACCAGAGATTTGCAGTAGTTGCAATGTTTTATAAACTGATTTTTCCATGTCTTCTCTTAATATCAAAAAGATCAAAATACAGATAGACTTCTATGCATGAACATATATCCTAGATATTCATCGATAAATTTCAAGCACTTCACTTTACTGTTTCTAAAAGTACGTATTGTGTTTTGTCCTTTAATAGCTTCTTCCTCCTTCCACTTTGACCAGATTATATTTCCAATTACCTATTCCCCAAACCTTAGAGTATCAGTGTCATCCTCATCTATGTTTTCTTCCTTCTTCCTCTGAATTGGAATGGTCATCAGAAGATGTGCCTGTACCACTTAATAGAACCATGCAGCTGTCTTCTGAATGGACAGCACACTGATTACTGAGAAATCCTTTTATGACGAGAAAAAAGAATGGACAACATTGTTTGTTTATACATGCCAGACTTTACTCTAAACCCTGGAAATACATTATAATATCTAAATCTATTTTTAATACTTTTTAAACTTTTATTTAATAAATATAAATTTCCAAAGTACAACTTTTGGATTATAGTGGAACCCCCCACCCCATAACCTCCCTCCCACCCACAACCATCCCATCTCCCACTCCCTTTCCTATCCCATTCACATCAAGATTCATTTTCAATTATCTTTATATACAGAAGATCAATTTAGTATATACTAAGTAAAAATTTCAACAGACTGCACCCACAAAGACACACAAAGTATAAAGTACTGTTTGAGTGCTAGTTATACCATTAATTCACATTGTACAACACATGAAGGACAGAGATCCTACATGGAGAGTAAGTGCACAGTGACTCCTGTTGTTGATTTAATAATTGACACTCTTATTTACGACATCAGTAATCACCCAAGGCTCTTTTTTTTTTTTTAACTTTTATTTAATGAATATAAATTTCCAAAGTACAGCTTATGGATTACAATGGCTTCCCCCCCATAAGGTCCCTCCCACCCGCAACCCTCCCCTTTCCCAATCCCTCTCCCCTTCCATTCACATCATGATTCATTTTCTATTCTCTTTATATACAAAAGATCAGTTTAGCATACATTAAGTAAAGATTTCAACAGTTTGCTCCCACACAGAAACATAAAGTGAAAAATATTGTTTGAGTACTAGTTATAGCATTAAATCTCAATGTACAGCACACTAAGGCCAGAGAGCCTACATGAGGAGTAAGTGCACAGTGACTCCTGTTGTTGATTTAATAATTGACACTCTTATTTATGACGTCAGTAATCACCCAAGGCTCTTGTCAAGAGTTGCCAAGGCTATGGAAGCCTCTTGAGTTTGCCAACTCCGATCTTATTTAGACAAGGTGATAGTTAAAGTAGAAATTCTCTCCTCCCTTCAGAGAAAGGTGCCTCCTTCTTTGATGGCCCGTTCTTTCTGCTGGGATCTCACTCGCAGAGATCTTTCACTTAGCGTTAGCTTTGTTTTTTTTTTTTGTTTTTTTTTTTGTTTTTTTTTTTTGTTTTTCCCCACAGTGTCTTGGCTTTCTATATCTGCAAAATGCTCGTGGGCTTTTCAGCTGGATCCAAATGCCTTAAGGGCTGATTCTGCGGCCAGAGTACTGTTTAGGATATCTTCCATTCTATGAATCTGCTGTGTACCCTGCTTCTCATGTTGGATCGTTCTCTCCTTTTAATTATATCAGTTAGTATTAGCAGACACTAATCTTGTTTATATGATCCCTTTGATACTTAATCCTATTATTATGGTCAATTATGAACTGAAACTGATCATTTTGATTAGTGAGATGGCATTGGTACATGCCACCTTGATGGGATTGAATTGGAATCCCCTGGCATATTTCTAGCTCTACCATTAGAGGTAAGTCTATTGAGCATGTGCCGAATTGTACATCTCTTCCCTCTCTTATTCCCGCTCTTATATTTAACAGAGATCACTTTTCAGTTAAATTTAAACACCTAAGAATAATTGTGTGTTACTTACAGAGTTCAACCAATGGCATTAAGTAGAACAAAGAAATACTAAAAGGAATAAAACAGTAGGTTGTTCCTCCACAGTCAGGACAAGGGCTGATCAAGACATTGTTTCTCAAAGGGTCCATTTCACTTCAACAGGTTTCCTTTTAGGTGCTCGGTTAGTTGTCACTGATCAGGGAGAACATATGATATTTGTCCCTTTGGGACTGGCATAATTCACTTAACATGATGTTTTCCAGATTCCTCCATTTTGTTGCAAATGACCAGAAATCTATTTTTAAAGACAGAGTTACAGAGAAGAGAGAGAGAGAGGTCTTCCATCTGTTGGTTCACTTCCCAAAAGTTCCCAATGGCTGGGACAGGAACAAGCTGAAGCCAGGAGCCAGGAATTTTATCCGGGTCTCTCAAGAGGGTGCAATGGCCCAACCAATTGGTCCATCTTCACACTACCAAGCAGCTGAAATGGAAGTGGAACAGCTGGGCTCAAACTTGAACCCACATGGGCTGCCGGCATTTTAGGAGGCAGCTTAACCCATTATGGCACAAGGCTGGCCCTTATATCTAATTATTTAGAGTAACCCTGATCCTGCCTGCTGCTCCAATCTCATGTAATTTCCAATTACATTTCCTCTTGCTCTTTTTTGTGCATCTACCCTGGTGGTCTCCTTGCCATTCAGGATCTTATATTTGCTCTTACTTTGCCTGAAAATGTCTTCTCACAATTATCTGGCATACTTCCTTCTTTATTTTATTTATTTATTTATTTTTTGACAGGCTGAGTGGACAGAGAGAGAGAGACAAAGAGGAAGGTCTTCCTTTTCCGTTGGTTCAGCCCCCAATGGCCGCTGCGGCTGGCACACCGCGCTGATCCGAAGCCAGGAGCCAGATGCTTCTCCTGGTCTCCCATGCAGGTGCAGGGCCCAAGGACTTGGGCCATCCTCCACTGCCTTCCCAGGCCACAGCAAAGAGCTGGACTGGAAGAGCAGCAACCGGGACAGAATCCAGCTCCCTGACTGGGACTAGCACCCGGGGTGCTGGCACCACAGGCTGAGGAATAGCCAATGGAGCCACGGCGCCAGCCTCTTTATTTAATTTAAGCACATTGTTCAGTTGTTACCTTCTCATTTAAGAGATGAGTTTACCAAAAGTTCAAAGTTCACTAACTTGTGCAGTTTTATAGAGCTAGATATTGATAAATTGCTCTTAAATCCTGTACTTTACTGCAACAACAGTCAAACTATTACCTTCTTTTCCAGCTTAAAATATCAACTTTTATCGTGGTAACCATAGCCCTTAATAAAACAAAACAAAACAAAACAAAACAAAAATTCCTTTGTTATCTTACTCTGACTCTCCACTTCAATGTGTCTGACACAGTTGTGACAATGTTCTTGTCTGCAAAACTATAAAAATGTCACCAACTTGCAATGCCATGTTATTGCATAGGCTCTTCTTCACATTTATATTTATTAAAATTCTTTTCATTTCTCAATACACAATTGAAACTCCAATTCTGTCAAAATAAATTCCAAGACTTTAGGGGATCTAGTTTAACTGCCTAATTGAGAATATCATAGAGCTACTGACTTTTGGAGACAAATCCGTGGATTCGGATCTGGCTATAATGTTAACCAGTCTTCCGGCTTCATGAAAACTTCTTCATCTCCACATATGTCAATTTTCCTCATCTCTAAGATGAAGCTGAATGCAGTAGCTACTTCAATTTATTTGTTTGAAAGGTAGAGTAACAGATAGGTGCGGGGCGGGGAGGGGGCTTCTATCGACTGGTTCACTCCCTAGATCGCCACAACGGTCAGAGCTGTGCTGATCTGAAGCCAGGAGCCAGGAGCTTCTTCCGGGTCTCCCACATGGGTGCAGGGGCCCAAAGACTTGAGCCATCTTCTATTGCTTTCTCAGAACATAGCAGAGAGGAATTGGAAGTGAAGCAGCCAGGACTCAAACCAGTGCCCATATGGTATGCCTGCACTGCCAGCAGCAGCTTTACCTGCTACATTACAGCTCTGACCATAATAAATTAAATCTTAAAAAAATTTAAATATGGTAAGACAAGGAAAAATATCTAATGGGTTAAGTAATTAAATAGAAATTATAAACATATTTGAATGAAATATAGAATGATGTTTGTATTTTTTAGGAGAAGATATTTTAAGAATACAGAAAATTAAGAAATTATGAGAGATGTAACTAACACAACTGAAACATATAAATTTTAATTGTCTATTTTGGAAAAGGCAACCCAAACAAAACTATGAAAGAAGTGACAGACCAATAGATTGTATTTCAAAATATGTGATAAGTTTTTAATATCCATTCCAAAGATCTCCTATAAATTCAGTATAATCTGAAGATTAACCCAATAAATTTGTAAGAAAAATTGTTGCATAACTAATATGCAAGTGTCAAATAAATATTTTAAATACGTACATTAAAACTTTCAATAATTTATTTGTTTAATTTTTTATTTACTTGAAAGAGTTACAGAGATAGGGGGTAGAGACAGACAGAGAACTTCCATCCAGTGGGTTATACCCCAGATGGCAGCAATGGCCAGAGCTCAGCCAGACCTGGCTAGGAGCCAGGAATTTTATCAGGGTCTCCCTCATATGAGACAGGGGCTCAAACACCTAAGCCATCTTTGTTATTTTTCTCAGACCATTAAGAGAGAGCAGGATCAGAAGTGGAGCAGCTGGGGTACGAACCAGAACCTATATGAGATGCCAGCGGCAGCTTAACCCACTTCACCACAATGCTGGTTCCTTCAGTAATGTTGAGTGTAAAGTAAAGATCAATATTAATTTGATTTTGCCAAATGTTTGAAGAAGTGGTCAGCCTTCTACATTGCTAAAGACTCTATATTTAAGAATGTTATTAAAGGGTCTATAAGTAGAGTCTATTAAACATTTTAGTAGTAAATATGTGTCTTAATTGACTATTGATGTGGTAATTCCTCTTTTATGTGTCTCATACACACACACATACACACACACATTTCAGATGGGATATTGGCTGCTGCTCCAATCTTAAGTAATTTCGTTTTACTCTTCATCTCTCCCCCTTTTTGTACAGCTGGCATACTGGCCTCCTTGCTGTCACTAAAATACACAAAATGCTTTCATCTCTCAATGTGTTTATATTTGCTCTTGCTTTGCCTGGAACTGTCCTCCTGTAGTTATTTTACAATATTACTTCTTCATTTAATTCTGGTGTTTTACTCAGATTATCTTCTCAAGATTTTCCTTAAATATCCCACATAAAATCACACTGATGTTGCTCTTTATGTCCTGCCTCTATTTTTTATAGCCCTTCTTTGTACCCAGTATTTTATTGAATTGTTTATTCTCTGCATTTTTCATTTGAAAGTATGTTTTATAATGCAAGAACTATACTTTGGTTGGAACATTATTGAAGGATACATATAGACTCTATTAAAGCATTTTAGAAATGAAGATATCTCCTGATTGATTTGATTCATGAAGTAATTCCTCTCTTACGTGTCTCACACACACACACACACACACACACACATACACACTCATGTGTGTGCTTTATAAGGTAAGAACTGTGCTGTGGTTAGAGCTGAATCGTGAGCTCACATGATAATGCACAATATGTAGTCGGTGCTCAATGAGTATTTTGTTTACTTGAATGAGTTTTCTTGCTTCCCCTGTACATTAAGAGGGAGCACCAGATATCCATGCTCACTACTGAGCCATACCTATATGCCTGAAAAAACCAAGCTTTTAATTCAATAGAAGTCTTCTTTTCCCATTTATCCTGAATGAACTCCAAACTTCCCACATTTCCTAAACCCTAACTGCCATGACACTATTCAAGCCCATACCCATTTTTACATTTCTCTATCTTCTGCTTGTGTGTCCATTTTGCTCTCTGGAATTCACAGCTGAGCTTTAGCAAAATTCCCTGCATCTACAACCCCTTTTCTGTCGTTTTCTTGGCTTTCTTTAATTAATGAAAACATGGCTCCATGAAAGCAAAAAGTTTCCTTGCAAGTATGTTAGATGACGGCTATTTTTATTCCCATGGCCTTTCTTTCTTTTGGATCTGAAGTTCAGTAAACACTTTAACTCCTCGCTCTTACTTTCAAATGAGTCCCTCTTTCTTCCTCTTCAAAATTCCCTCTACTTGAATCTCATGTCCTCTATACCATCCAATACCTTTAATTGTTACTTTTATTCTTACATTCCCAGGCTCAACCATTGATTTCTTGACTCTTTTGGCTTCTGGCTTGCTTCTCATGGACAACAGCCCTTTTTCAAACATGGTTATTTTACTTAATAGTTTATGTAGATGTTTCTTCCAACATGGTAAATTCTCTAATCATCTAATTCCATATTCCAATGATTTCATTTTTCCACCTACCTTATGTATCTTGTTATATGTCATCTTCAAAAACAAAACATTCCATATTTTCATTTGCACTTGCCCTTCTTTATGATTGACACTATCTATCATTCCACTTTTCTTTCTCTAGTTGGAAAATGGAACTCATTAATATCACTCAGATATTAGTCAATTGATTCACTGTCCCTCAACTTCTTGATATTCTCATTCCCTTCTTTACCTACTTATTTCTGGGGACTAATTCTTACAATCACTTCCTAATGTACACACTCATATTTTCCTGATTTATATCAAATTTACTTGTTTGACAAGGACACAATTTGGTTAAATCCAGATCAGCATTCTCTACGCTTGAAATTCTAGAGCTAAAAATAGAGATTAAAATATATGACACCCATACTTGTCTCAATTTAAATTCATAATAACAAACTTCATGAGAGGTTTATTAGCCAAGTAATCACACTATTTCTTATTCCATTAATTTTTTGACAGGCAGAGTTAGACAGTGAGAGAGAGAGAGACAGAGAGAAAGGTCTTCCTTTTCCATTGGTTCACCCCCCAAATGGCCGCTACAGCTGGCACGCTGCGCCAATCCGAAGCCAGGAGCCAGGGGCTTCCTCCTGGTCTCCCATGCAGGTGCAGGGCCCAAGTACTTGGGCCATCCTCCACTGCCTTCCTGGGCCACAGCAGAGAGCTGGACTGGAAGAGGAGCAGCTGGGACAGAACTGGCACCCCGACTGGGACTAGAACAGAACCTCCTTCCTGTCTTTACTCTCAGCTGAATGCAATACATCTGATTTAAAGAAGAATATTGAAATGACTAAAAGAGCGCATCACATATCCCCACCACATCTATCTATGTTTCTCATAGAAACCCACTCTCTCTGCTGTCCACCACATTGCCTGTGGTGAACTGCATGCATTACTATTGAAAGCCATTTCTTCACATGTGCACCAGATTCTAGCAGATATTTAGCAAAGAACATTTTCCAGCAGTTCTCCTCCTACATCCTCTATTCTCTTCCTACATCCTCTGTTCACCTCCTACATTTGATCCTCTCATCAACACACAAACAATTTATCAAATATTCTTACCACTGTCTTATCTTCCAGTTCCACTACTCTGGTCTGTGCTTGACCATCTCTCCTGCATTATTATTCTGGCTTTCTTTTATTTTTTTAAGGATTTGTTTATTTATTTTAAATACACAATTACAAAGAGGCAGAGAGAGAGAGAGAGAGAGAGGAGAGAGAGAGAAAAGCCTTTCATCTGGTTGTTCACTCCCCAATGGCCACAAAGGCTAGAACTGCACTCCAAAGCTGGGAGCCAGGAACTTCTTCCAGGTCTCCCATGTGTGTGCAGGGTGTGCAGGGGCCCAAGGACTTGGGCTGTCTTCTGCTGCTTTCGCAGGCCATAGCAGAGAGCAGGGTGGAAAGTGGAGTACCTGGGACTCGAGCAAGCATCCATATTGGATGCCAGCACTTCAGGTGGCATCTTTACCCATTATGTCAGAGTGCCAGCCTATATTGGCTTTCTTTTAAACCAAAGTTTAAAAGATCTTTACTTACTTAAAATGGAGGGGTTAAGGAGGGGAGAGAGAGAGAGAGAGAGAGAGAGAGAGAGAGAGAGAGAGAGATTTCCATCTACTGGTTCACTCTGGAAATCTAAATTCCACAATAGTCAACACTAGTCCATTATGAAATCAATGTCCAGAAGTCTCCCGTATAGGTGGCAGAGACCCAAATAGTTGAGCCATCACCAGCTGCCTCTCGGGGTGCATATTAGCAGGAAGCAGAGCCAGGACTTGAACCCAGGAACTTAGATGCAGGATGGGGACATTCCAAGTACCATGCTAACTGCTGCACCAAATTCTCACCCTTGAGTAGTTCTGAATGTGCTCATCACCAGCATACAGAATTTATTTCTAACATATCTCATCATTGCAGCCATTTGAAGAGTGAACCAACCAATGGAAGATGTCTCCGTCCCTCCTTTTCTCTCTCCATAACTCTTAAATTTAAAAAATAAAACATAGAATATTAACACATTTTTAAAATGCTACATGTAACAGATGTCAAATGAGTATATGAATAGGCACTCCTCGACAGCATATATCATCAGGAAAGTGCAAATTAAAACAATAATGAGATACCACTACACAACATTTAGAATGGCCAGAATTTGAAACATGACAATATCAAATGCTGGTGAAGATGTGGAGGAAAAGGAATTTTGTTCACTGCTGGTAAGAACGCAAACACATACAAAGCTGAACAGACTCTTACCAACCCATGAATCACACTTTTTGATATTTATTTGAAGGGAGTTGAAGGCTATGTTCATGCAAAAACTGGCACACAGACATTTATAGCACTTTTATTCATAATTGATAAAACTTGGAAATAATTAAATATCTTTCAATGGATGAGTGAATAAACTAATATCCAGACAATGGAATATTACTTGGTGATCAGAGTAAATGGGTCATCAGTGCATGAAAAGATATGGAAGAACCTAAATGCATATGACTAAATGAAAGAAGCCAGTCTCAAAGACTCTGCATTAGGAAGGTAATTTTATACATTCTGGAAAAAGCAAAACTATGTAAACACTAAAAAGATTAGTAGTTTCCAAGGACTAGAGGGAAGGGAGGGAAGAATAGGCAGAACACTGGGGATTTGTGGAAAGAGAAATCATTTGGCATAATACTACAGTAGTAGATAAATGTCTGCATACTTTCATCCAAAACTGTAGGATGTACAGTATAAGAGTAAACCTTATTGTACAGTATGGGCTTTGGGTAATAGCGATGTTCAAAGTAGTCCATCAGCTGTGGGATGTTGATGATGGAAGAGACTGTGATGTGGGGAGAGGAGTATATGGTAAATCTCTATGCCTTCTTCTAAACTTCGCAATGAAACTAAAGCTTCTGTAAAAAAAAAAGTCTATTAAAAATGGACATATAGACCAGTGGAACAGAATAAAAGCTCCAGAAATTAGTCCATGCATCTACAACCAGCTTAACTTTGACAAAGAAGCTAAAATCAATCCCTGGAACAAGGACAGTCTCTTCAGCAAATGATGCTGCGAAAAGTGGATCTCTGCATGCAAAAGTATGAAATAAGATCTCTACCTTACACCTTATGCAAAAATCCATTCAAAATTTATCAAAGTCCTGAATCTACTACCCAATAGCATAAAATTACCAGAGAACATTGGGGAAAGTTGGCAAGACATTGACATAGGCAAAAACTTCTTGGAAAGATCTCAGGCAATCAAAGCCAAAATTGACACATGGGATCACATCAAGCTGAGAAGCTTCTGCACTGCAAAACAAAGACGCAACTAAAAGGATGGGAGAAAATATTTACAAACTACAAAAGTGATAAAGGATTAATATCTAGAATCTATAAAAAGCTCAGAAAACTCAACAACAAAACAAATAATAAAGTTAAGAAAGTAATTTAACAGGAATTTTTCAGAAAAGGAAATTCAAATGGCCAACAGACACATGAAGGAAATACTGTTTTCTGCCAACAAAGACCAATTATTATGGCATAAACATGATTAATAACACACAAATTGTTCATGAAATACAAGCCATTATCTTGGTCAGGAACTCAAGAAAAAAATCTATTCTTAGAATACTAAGTGATGTGTGAGAAGTATTAATTTTTTTAGATTTGTTATTTATTTTACTTGAAAGAGTTATACAGAGAGAGAAGGAGAGGCAAAGAGTGAGAGAGAGAGAAAGACCTTCCATCCGCTGGCTCACTCCCCAGTTGGCCGCAAGGGCTGGAGCTGTGCTGATCCAAAGCCAGGAGCCAGGAGGTTCTTCCGGGTCTCTCACATGGGTGCAGGGGCCAAAGGACTTGGGCCGTCTTCTACTGCTTTCCCAGGCCACAGCAGAGAGCTGGATCAGAATGGAGCGCTGGATCTCTAACCAGCGCCCATATGAGATGCTGGCACTGCAGGTAGCAGCTTTACCCACTACACCAGAGCACCGGCCCAGAGATTTATTAATTTTAACACTATCTTTACTATCTTTGTAGCAACTTCAATGAATTTCATTAAGCTTTTCTTTTTTAAGCATGTGTTGTAGACTGCCAAAGTGAAGGCTAGTAATGTCAAATCTATAGGTGCTGGGATACAAAACCATGTGATCATGAAACAAGGACTACTATAATATAATTTAATTTAAAATCCATATTTAGCAAATCCTAGACTGAGATATGATTTTGTTTTCTGCAAAAGTATGTTCCCTGATAAAGTAGTTGAGAAAATTTGTGACTTCTTAGAGCCTTTTATATATAATAGATATTCTATATAGAATATGTTTTGTGTGTTAAGCAAAATTAAGCCTGAACCCTAGTTTTCAATGTGTATCTCTCAGAAACCTTGTTCTGACCAGCAACTCAGAAAAGATGGCCCTCTATTGAGGTGAATATTGACAAATAGGCTTTGGTCTTAATGTTCTTTGTTTCCTTCAATGATGAAGTTGATATAATTTCTCTTGATTTGAGTTACAGATATATTATTATATTTTCTATTTCTGCTTAATTTGGCTATGCTTTGCCAGTTTCTCCATCAATTTGGAATGGTATTACAAGCAAGTTTTATTCCCTTAACATCTAATATTGTAGTACCTAATACAGTGTTTATTGAATATTTGTTGAAAAAATTTAAAAAGTCTGCAAATCTATGTGACATTATTGATGATCATAAGATATTTTCATTATTTTAAATTTCAGAGAAAAATCAAGTGAAATTATTGTTGTAGGATTGATATTAAAGCAACTTTTCAGTGATAATGCTGATCCCAAATTTTGACTTGGTAGATTCAGAGGTCTTTAGCAATAGTTAGAAAACAAAATAATGAACACAATTTGCTTAATAGAAAACAAATTTTAAAATGTAAGGTCTGGAGGACAGTGCTGTGGTGTAGTAGGTTAAGCCTCTGCCTGTGGCACCAGAATCCCACATGGGTGCTGATTGGTGTCCTGGCTTTTCCTCTCCCAATCCAGCTCTTTGTTAATGGCCTGGAAAAGCAGTAGATGATGGCCCAAGTGCTTGAGTCAGCGCTCTCACATGGGAGACCCAGAAGAAGCTCCTGGCCCCTGGATCCTGGCTTCCAATTGCCTCAGCTCTGCCATTCAGTACATTTGGGGAGTAAAGCAGCAGGTGAAAGACCTCTCTCTCTCAGTCTCTCCCTCTGTCTGTAAGTCTGCCTCTGATATAAATAAGATAAATCTTTTTTTTTTTAAAGTAAGGTTTGACAAAGAAAATTAAAATATTCCTTGGTGAGAAAAAAGTAGAAAAATCTAATTCAACTCTTACTTTACAGGGGAGGAAATAAAGCCTAATGAGGTGAAATAGATTTACCCAATATCACATGCATCCTTTAGAAAAGACCAAGTATTAAAACTAAAGCTGAAGCTCAATTCACAATAGTTAACATATGGAATCAACCTAAATACTCATCAACAGAAGACTGGATAAAGAAAACATGGGATATTTACTCTATAGAATACTATACAGCAGTAAAAAAAAACTAAAAGGAAATCTGGTCATTTACATAAAATGGAGGAATCTGGAAAACATCGCACTGAGCGAAATAAGCCAGCCCCAAAGGGACAAATTTCATATGTTCTCCCTGATTGGTGACAGCTAACTGAGCACCTAAAAGGAAACCTGTTGAAGTGAAATGGACCCTATGAAAAACAATGTCTTTTTTTTTAATTTTTTTTTTTATTTAACAGGCAGAATCAGATAGAGAGCGAGAGCGAACGAGAGAGGGTGCGAACAAGCGAGTGAGCAAGAGAGAAAGAAAGGTCTTCCTTCCCTTGGTTCAACCCCAAATGGCCACCACGGCCAGCATGCTGCACAGATCCAAAGACAGGAGAAGGGGCTTCCTCCTGGTTTTCAACGCGGGTGCAGGGCCCAAGGACTTGGGCCATCCTCCACTGCCCTCCTGGGCCACAGCAGAGAGCTGGACTGCAAGAAGAGCAACCGGGACCAGAACCTGGCACCCATATGGGATGCCAGCGCTGCAGGCGGAGGATTAACCAAGTGAGCCACGATGCAGGCCCTGAGAAACAATGTCTTGGTCAGCCCTTGTCCTGACTGTGGAGGAACAACTTACTGCTTTATTCTTTTTAGTATTTCTTTGTTCTACTTAATACCATTGGTTGAACTCTTTAATTAACACACAATTATTCTGAGGTGTTTAAATTTAACTGAAAAATGATCTCTCTTAAATATAAGAGTGGGAATAAGAGAGGGAGGAGATGTACAGTTTGGCACATGCTCACTCGGACTTACCCCTAATGGTAGAGCTAGGAACATGCCAGGGGATTCCAATTCAATCCCATCAAGGTGGCGTGTACCAATGCCATCTTACTTGTTAAAGTGATCAGTTTAAGTTCATAAATGATCATAATGATAGGATTAGTTATCAAGGGGATTACATAAATAAGATCACTGTCTGCAAATAATAATTGATAGAATTAAAAAGGAGAGAATGATCCTACATGGAAAGCAGGATACACAGCAGACTCACAGAATGGCAAAAGCCCTAAACAGCACTCTGGCCTCAGAATTAAAAATTAAGGCATTTGTTTCAGGCTTAAAAGCCCATGAGAGTTTCGCAGGCATGGAAAGCCAAGACACTCTGGGGAAAAAAAAAAAGCCTAAATGAAAGATCTCTGTGAGTGAGATCCCAACGGAAAGAACGGGCCATCAAAGAAGGAGGTACTTTTCTCTGAAGGGATGAGAGAACTTCCACTTTGACTATGGCCTTGTCTAAATAAGATCGGAATTGGTGAACTCAAGATGCTTCCATAGCCTTGGCAGCTCATGACAAGAGCCTCTGGTGATTACTGATGTCATAAATAAGAGTGTCAATTGTTAAAGCAACAACGGGAGTCACTGTGCACTTACTCCCCATGCAGGACCTCTGTCCTTAATGTGTTGTATTATGAGAATTAATGGTATAACTAGTACTCAAACAGTACTCTATACTTTGTGTGTCTTTGTGGGTGCAGTCCGTTGAAATCTTAACTTAGTATATACTAAGTTGATCTTCTGTATAAAAAGATAATTGAAAATGAATCGTGATTTAGAATGGGATGGTAAAGGGAGTGGAGATGGGGTGGTTGCGCATGGAAGGGAGGTTATAGGGGAAAAGCCACTATAATTCAAAAGTTGTACTTTGGAAATTTATATTTATTAAATAAAAGTTGAAAAAAAACTAAAGCTGAAAGACTTCCATGCAACAGGGATTTCTCCTTACCCCATTTGCAAGCTTCATTGGATTGTTTCTCTTTCTTCTAGTTTTCTCTTTTATTTACATAACATTGGAAATACTCCTGCATGTATCAAGGACTTTTGCCATTTCATGGCTGGGAGGCCTTGGTGAGCTGACAACTGGGGGAAGCTGCATTTCCTCTCATTTATTGATGGGAAGCATTGCCTCTGACAGAGCTGATTCACAGTCTCAGGCAGCCTAGCTGAAAACCGGTAGAACATTGCAACAGCTCTGGGGCCAAACCAAGTCCACAGGCCATATGTCTGGCTCCTCTGTCATAAACAGACGACCAAGCATGCACACTCCCAGGTGTAATGTCACTGGGACCTTATTTGCAAACATATAAACGAATGACATTCAATTATGTTCAGAGGCAATGTTGTCAAAACCACCAAGGAAACAATTTACTGCTCTTGCACAGTATGTGATTGAGAGAGTGCATTAGCAAGTTTTCATTGCTTAGTTGTTCAATATGCTTTTGAACAGTTTCTTTTGCAGTCTGTTGTATAAGTGTGATACATACACATTTATATAGCACACATAGATGTGACAAAACTGAGGGTTATCACAACTAGCACAGCTAAAAAACGTATACATAATAAAAAGGGTTTACTTATTTGTAGACAGTGGAGTAAAATTATCAGTTAACAGCAATCGACAATTGAAAAATGATAAAATATTAAACATTTTGTCTCCATGAGAATACACTCTTGCTAGTATTTCTATGAGAGAAAACAAACAAAATATTTCTCTGGTTTATATAAAATGTGAGTATAGAACAAACAAAAGTATTTTAACTTCACAACAGTTTTAATAAAGTCCTTTTAGTCTTCTTGGAATAAATGCTGTTGAAGCTAAAAGGGCTCATTTTTAAGTTTCATTTTTTCATTATTAGTGCTAAAAGGAAGGACCCAGAAAATCACGATTCTGAACTTCAGAATAAGAAGTGTTCACAGGATATAACAACAATTACAATAATAGTTCTTTGAACTAGCATTTTGTTTTATAGTGTACATAAATGTAAATTATGATTTTAGTTTTAGAACATTGAATATAATAGAGATAGGGTGGACAGACTCAAAGAAAGTATTATCATGCTTTTATCACTTTCATTTCAAAGATTATAAAACAGAACCAAAGAAGCTAAATGACTTACCCAAGATCATACAGCAATAACATTAGACTCAATAGTAGGTGTGAATGAGTGCTTTGAATTCTAGGAAAGAGTATTTTCTTACTTATGATACCGTCATGCCATCCAAGGTCAAAAGGCCTGCTTCATAGCTGCAACTATTATAGGTGTCATAAAAGGGAATAATAGATCAAGACAGCAAGTGGAGCAACACAATTGTAGAAATTCTGAAACCTGAAATATGGGTAGTGGTTAGCCAATAGAAGAAAAATGAGAGGAATTCTGAAAAAGCAATAGCTAAGATAATGGTTAGAAAATTAACACTGATTGTTTCATATAATAAATATTAATCACTAATAGGCACCAACTAGTATTACAGTTACTATTATTCAAATTTGAGCAAAAGAGAAAAAAATTTCCAACCTCATGCAACCTATGTTATACATGGGGTAAGACAAATTATAAATGATGTAAATTTTTTTAAAAATTCCTTGATGAACTTCTTTAAAGAAAAATAAAAGAGAGAGAGCGTAGTAGTTCCTGCTCTGTTTTGCCTTCCACAATTTCTATTATCGGTGGTCAACTGCATTCTGAAATTGAAAATTCCAAAGTAAACAATTCATAATTGGAAATCACTGATCAAGTTTCATGAAATCTTGTGCTATCCTTTCAGAGCATGAGTCATCAGTTCGTCCAACATATCTGCACTCTATAGACTACCTGCTCATTAGTCTTCTAGTAGTCATCTTGTTCATCAGATCAACTATTGTGGTTATCTCAGTGCTCATATTCAAACAACACTAATTTTACTTAATAATGGCCCCAAGCCCAAGAGAAATGATGCTGGCAATTCAGATGCATCAAAGAGAAGTCATGAAGTGCTTCCTTGAAGTGAAAAAGCTAAAGAACAATAAAAATGTTTTGAGAGCAACAAAGAGAGAATACATTCACATAACTTTTTAAAACTATATTATTACAATTGTAATTGTTCTATTTCACTATCAGTAATTATTGTTAGTCTGTTACTGTGCCTAATTTGTAAATTTTATCGTAGATCCGCATAGGAAAAAATATAGTCTATGTAGTGTTTGACACTATCCATGTTTTCAAGTCTTAACAGGGATTCTCAGAATTTATCCCCCTCCATTCACAGGGGAGTTACGGTACGCAGACTGGTGGTGGTAGAGGGAAGGAAAACTTCAGAATAAGTGATTAGGGAAGGCTTCTCTTAGAGATAATTTTTGACCAGGCACCTCAGTGATAAGAATATTCAGTCATGCACATGTCCATGGGAAGCATTATCAAATAGATGAGACCAGAAATGCAACCTAGGGAGAGCCTTGTAAGCTACAGTTAAAGATAAATTTCTTTCTAAATGTTTTCCCTCAGAAATCATTGAGAGGTTATGATTTACTTTTTTAAAAGATCACTCTTCCTGCATTTTCATAATAAATCCAGAGGTCGCTCATATATGGCAGAAGGGAGAGCAGTGAGGTAACTTGTAACATCACCCAAAAAATGCCTGGATTGTAATAGGGGTAATGAATGTCAACAGATGAGGGATGTGTGTATTTTGAAGACAGGACCAACAGGATCTCATAGTGGTTTGGATGAAGTAAGTGATTGAGAGTACTTCTTAAATCTGCCTTGAACCTTTGAATAAGGAGTTAAGAAGGCATGAACTTATTACATGTTGCTAAGTTGTGAGGCTGACTACAGCTGCTAACAGTGCTTGCATGTTTAGGAAGTAGGAAACAAGAGCTTGTTCCATTCAGGGCCGTGGGTTGGTTGCAGCTGGACTCTGTTAGGCTGGGTGGGAACAAAGCGGAGTGCAGAGCAGAGAGGAAGAAGACCCATAACATAGCTATACCTCTGGAGCAGCACTCTGATTTCCTTGGCACCCAGTCTCATTGTCAGTGAAATGAGAGGTTAGGCCAATGCATAATGTTAACCTTATTTTAGGTTTGGGATTTCTTTCAGGAATCTAATGATTACTAATCATTCTCTTAAAAGTCACACATAGATTTCAAATTTCCATATAATAGAATTAACAATCCTCTTGATAATAAATATTAAGAAATGTTCCTCTAATTTCAAGAGTATGATTCCATACAATCTCAACATAACCCCCAAATTATAATAATCAAACAAAAGAATATGCACCCATTATAATGTAACAGAGTTTTGCTGCAAAATTTGCCTTGGTTTGTGGACTGATGAAGCCTCTCATCTTGGAGCTACCATATCAGGAACTTCTAGCTTCCTGTTCACTCTCCAGTGAGAAGAGGTAGAACCAAGAGTTTTCACTGCCTGTAAATGGAAGTGACATGCATCATTCATTTACCTTTTATTACTGGCCAGATCTAACCACCTAGAAATTCACACTTAGTGGAAGAAAGGATAGAAAATAGAGAAGAGCAAATTTAATAAGCATTATATTCTCTTTCAAACATGCTTTCTTCTGTCACAACTTTCCTTAGCTTAAGTAGAAACTTTTGATTAAATATGCATAGACTCAACTAATAGAATATTACAAAGTCATCAAAAATTTGTAAAGATTTGTAAGACAATAATTATGCAAAAATGCAAAGTGCAAATCAGTGTGGATAATATTCTTCCACTCATGTAAGAAAGCAGGAGAATGAGAATTTATATTTGCATTTGATTAGAAAATCTCTGAAGAAGATTAAAATGCTAGAAGTAATGGTGACAAGGCTCATGGATGGGAAATGCAAGACTTTTACTGTATATCTTATATCACTTTGATTTTTAACAACTCAAAATATTTTTAAAAATTATAAAAGAGAGCAGAATAGAAAAAAACATGCCCTTGGCTGTGCCTTATACTTTTTTCCAGTGATGGAGGGCATCAGGACATCAGAGGCTCATTCCAGAGCTCCTAATGTTCAAGAATGACAGCATCCGATGGAGTAGGATGTTCATGTATCACCAAGCAGTTCAAGCGTGGCTTCATTACAGTGTAACATGTATCATGTCATGTGTTATTGCTTACTTAATAAACCCCACTCCATCATACAGATTAACCAAGATAAAGTAGCTAAATATTGCCTTAAGATATTTTCTCTCTGAAGATAAGATTTCCGTTTGTCAGGGGGAAATGCAAAACTAACTAACAACTTTGTAGATTTTCTGTTCACCCAACCTATGCTAATATAGGAATTCGTAGAGGACTTTTGTCCATAGTTTGTTATGACTTTAATGTTACATTGCTGACCTACATGAACAAGAATTTTTTAAGTTAATGTAATTTCTCTTAGTTACTAAAATTTTATTTAATTACAATTTAACATAAAGAAAATTTATTAAACATTTTATTATTAATGGCTTATAATTTTCAAAACTGAGAAATATATATCCATAGAAACTCCAAAACTAGACATATGTGGATTCAAATTCTATCTTGATTAGTTTTTTATATCACTTTAATTTTTCTTTTCTGCATTTATAAAGTGAAAATAAAATTAAATACTTTATATAACTGAAAATTTGGGGATTAGGTATTTAAAATACTTAGTACAACACCTGACATCTTAAAGAGTGTTCTACAAGTGGTTTCAATTATTAATATAACACATTAATCAATCAAAATAATATTGTAAAGTTTTTGGATAGGGCCACAGCGCAGTTTAGGAATGCATTATATATTATTTATCTTTTCCAAAGATCTGATGAAATTTTCAGGGCACGTAACAGGTTTCTTTCACTCATAACCATAACTTATGGGGTTAGAAGTAGTTTTAAGATGTGCAGAGATGTGCTGAGGCAGCATGAGGTACAAGAAACAGCATGAAGTTGAGGATCAAGAAAAACCTGAACATCTGGAACTGCCACTCTGGAAATGTGGGTGGTTGTTCAAACTAGTTGAGATAGTATTTGGACACACACCTATAATTTTATAAACACTAGCTAAATAAAATATCTCATTAGCTTTTCATGGTTAAACAAAGAGATATTACTGAGACCACTAAATCAAATCTTAATTAAAAAAAGTCTGTCATCTAGGAATTGGTTCACATTTGGAAAATTTAGTACAAAGTTATTTTTAGGCTCAGTGTATATCATTAATTTTTATGTTTCTGATTCTTTTATACTTAACTCATCAAAAAATATTTTGTAAGAATTATTTGATGTCCAAGAAGTTTAATCATTTTTCTTATAATATATTCAAGGTTTTTCTTTTGGAAAATGGAAATCATGCTTTGTTTAAACTAAATAAACTCGAACATGCACTTTTTGAGAAGTATACCGGCTTGTTTTTGTTCTTCCACTTTCTCTATCTCCCTTCTCTCCTTTAAGCTCTCTGTTAGTGTCTTGGCTTTACATAATGACCATGCTTATACAGGAAGGAACTGAACAATTTAACCTTCTTCAAGTCAGTGCAGTTCAATAAACACTTTCTTAGAGTGCATATTTGTAAAGAGTTTACATTCTAGAAGTAGAGGTAGATATGTATTTAGAACTTGCATGACATTTGACTGTATAAAATACTCTGAAAGATGTAAAAGCAGTGTTTTGTGTGAATAGTATAAACAGATATGAATTGAATATGAGAAACTAAAGGAGGATTTTCACAAAATAATTAAAATTCACATCAATCACATTAGAATGTCAATGCTTATTACAATTTCAATTAGTGAAGAGTTGGGGAAAGTTGTCATTTCAGCAAAACCACTTGGGTTAAATGTTGTCACTTTGTAATTTGCAAAGCCATAGGTTACAGGACTTTGAATACCAACTCAAAAGTTTGGATTTTATTCTCAATGCAATAGGAAAGCCATTTGAATGTCCTTGAGGAGAATAAGTAATACGAGTGGAACTTGGGATTAGATGGATCATGCTGGTGGAAAACAGAAGGTTTCCAGAATAAAAAAGAAGGAGACAGAAGGTGCTTAGAGCAAATTTGTGATTACCCAGTTCAGGTAAAGGATATTTAAAACACAAATTGTTGTAGAAGGAAAGAAAAGCTCAGGAAAACAAAAGGAGAAGTTGAGTTTGATTCCTTTATTTTTAAGATAAATGTATACTACTGGGACTACACATTGAGCAAGCTATAACAAGGTTACCTAAATCTAGAGCATTGTATATAAGGGAGAATATATTTGCTTTCTAGGGAAAAGTCCAAAGGAAATGACATGGTCCAGGGTAGAGAAACAACTGTACTCCATGAGGTCATAAACAGCATTTTTGGAATAGCGAAAGCCGGCTCTCAATCACCTATCATCCCAGTCTCTGAAAAGAACAGTGAGGAAGTGGAAAGCAGGAAGTATCTTTTTTGAGAAGTGGACTCTTGGAGCTGTGTGCACGGCACCACTTTACATTCTGTAAACCACACACTCTTAAGAGAGTCCTCAGCTAAGGTCTGAAATTTGGGAGCTTAAAGCCCAGAGGCTGTTTCCTGACATTTTTTACTTATATTACCAGTAGTGTCTGAAATTCTTTTTGGTGATGTAATGAAGTGAGTTATAGAGTTCATGAATGGGAAAAGGCAAAAGGGGTGGGTTGGAAAGAGATAGAAAGGCCCAGGTGATGCAGTTTCTCTTTCTTGGCTTGAAGCCAACAAATATGCCCTGGCATGGAGGCTCTCAAGCTGAATAATCACCTGCTACAAGGTTTACAGTGCTGGACTGGGCCAGCTGAGGCAAGGATCCACATAGACTGCATGCAACAGAATCATTTATCACACTATATTATACTTTCAATGCCAATCTTAAAAAATGGGTAAGTATTGGCGTAATGCCTGTCACCTATATAATATCATAATCTCCATAGACTTTTTCTGTTTGGTAAACTGAAAGTACCAGACGTAGAGCAAAATATGTCATATATTTTAGGATCTAAGTATACATTCATAGTCTTAATTTATGTTTTAGAAATTTTCAAAACTACAGAAAACCTGAAAGAGTAGTATAATAAAGATGTATGTTCACTAATTGCTAAGCTTTCTTGTATTTTTCTATTTCTTTCTTCATTTGGAGTTTACTGAAGTTAAGTTACACATTTAGTTTCACAACTACTAAATAATTTAGAAGAGGAAAAGAAAAAAGTAAGAAAGAAACAAAGGCATACCTGAATGCTACTCTTTTAATTCATTTACTTTTAAATTTATCACGTCTTTGTATGTAGTTATCACTCCCAGAATAACTCAGTGAAAATCATGCATGGAAATTTTTTTCATAGATACTTTTAACAAGCTAAACTGAAGTCATTTACATGAATGTTATTTTTGAATATTCTACAAAAATAGATTCAGAATCATTATCATTTAAGGAGCTATTCTAAAGCAAATGAATCTTAAAATTAAATTTTACAAGAGTTTAAATTGCTGAATTTTTCCAAAAAAGCAGTTATTTGCTAAACAAAAAGAGAAAAACGAAAAGAACCAAAACATGGATGGAGTAAAAATGTGATACAGTAGCTTTGGCAACACTCTGAGCTTTTGTACTTGTTTTACTTTGACACTAGTGATTTTAAAATTAATATAAATAAAAATAAGAAAAGTCATCTTCAAAGATTTGGCATATTCTAAAGGATTTCTGAAGGAATAATTATTGGCATTTTGATGACATTCATAAGTGGTCCAAGAAGAAGTGATAAAACATCAGTCAGCTCAATACAATGCCATAGTTACTGGATTTCAATCTGATACTCTAATTTAGACTTAAAGAAGTTGGAAGTAAGATAAAGAGATTAAATAAGGGACACAAAAAGAGCAAAACTATTGGTAGGAAAATGCATCTATAGCTGACATATTAAAAAATACAAAAAACACTGTTGTATTCACAAAAGACCTACTTAAATTGAGCAAATGGCTGACCAGAGATAAAAACTTGTGTTTTTCTGACTTCAAAACAATAAAAATACCTTTTTCTCTATCTTACTATACAGCTTGTTTTATACCATGTAGAATATTTAAGGAAAAGTAGAGAAAACCTTATGTTGGGAAATTTCATATGCATATATTCTTCCTTTACATTAAAAGGAGACTTGATAGTGTGAATGCATTTTCAACATCAACATGTTATACAACAGGTTTGCTCAGAGAGTTCTACAGTGTGTATTTGCCTAATTAACTTATAGACTTAAGAGAACCAAACATATCTATAGATACATTGATTGCATTATATATGGCTTAGATTTGCAATTATTCTGTTGTAGCTTCATAACGATCTTGCTAAGAAACAAGTGAAACTTCTTGTTTTAAGGCCAAAGTAACTAAGGAAAAACAAACAAAAAAAAATTTATAGAATGGCTGGGTCCTGATTCTTGTCTCTGATGCAAGAAATGAATCTATGGAGATTCTAAATGGTGGAGTAGGGAAAAGATACACTGATTTTGGTGACAGGAAAGTACCAGAAGAATGGGGGAGACTGTATTCCCAAGGACGGGTTGGAGGAGAGTTTTCAGTGGCAAGCATACAGAACAGAAGAGAGACTCCATGCAGAGTACAAACATGTAGCAACTGTTAGGAGACTACTCTTGTGGCTGGTGGCCACAGGAGAGACCAGAGCTGGGTGGAAAAAAGGCTATATCATACTGAATACCACTGGTGATCTTGTCTGAGGAGAACCCCACGGTCTCCACTGACTGAGTCCAGCTCAGAGAATTGGCAGGAGGCATGATGCCTAGTTAGCTCCAGGAAAGGAGGCCATGTGGTTTCCTCTCTCCTCAGACCAAAGTGGCTAGTGGGTGGCAGGGGAAAAGCCATCTCCCCAGAGAAATGTGACCGGAAGCTGCAGGCAACAGTGCACCATTGGTAGATTACATCTGAGGGAGAACTCCATAATCCCCACTGACTTTTTTTTCTGGCTTGGAGAATTGGTGGGGGGCATAGTGCCCACGTAACTCTGTGAAGGAAGAAAAAATTGCTTCCCATCTCTCCTCCCCACCTATGCACCACACTCTGCTTGTTGAGATGGAGATACTGACCTCTGTCAGTCAAGCAACTGGCTCCAACAATAGACAGTGAGACTCACAAGGCAGAAATTGAATCTCCTGGACTCTGTGACAGTGGGAATCTTAGGACAGTGTCATTTCTACCTAGGTTGTGACACTGATAAGTTTATGAGTATGGCTGGGTTTGGGTTCCAGAATCTCAGAACTTCTTTAGTGCTGGTAAGGAAACTTTTAGAGGACTCAGGGCTCACACTGCAGAGCACATAGATCTTCTGTGGGGTTCATGTACCTGAGTGGCTGTGGTGCCTAAGCACCATGAGCTCACACTAGGCAGTTAGTTTGCCCAGGCTCACAGAAGGGCCAAGGCTGTGAAAACACCAGCCAGCATGACCATCTCCTCCTACTACTGGTGATAGAGGAGATCCACCACTTCCAACTTGGGTATCACTCTGGGCTCTTGCCCTACTCATAAACACTGGACAGGGCTCCCTGACCTACCCAGCACACTTCTGACTATGCACTGAAAATGCAAGCATTTCACAAGATATAGAAGCATAGTCCCAAAAACAAAGCCTTCAGAGTAAATACCAACAAATGTTTTCCTAGATACACAAAAATAAATGCAGAAATACAAAAAAAACATGAAAAAGGAAGACAATATGACACCTCAAAAAGAATGCAATGAGGCTTCAATAAGAAATGTACAATTTGGGACATGCTCAATCGGACTTGCCTCAAATGGTAAAGTTCGAAACATACCAGGGGATTCCAATTCAATCCCATCAAGGTGTCATGTACCAATGCCATCTCACTAGTCCAAGTGATCAATTTCTATTCACAATTGATCATAATGATAGGACTAAGAGTCAACGGGATCTCATAAAAAAGACTAGTGTCAAAAGTACTAACCAACAGAATAAAAGAAAAAGGGGAGAGAACGATCCAACATGGGAAGCGAGATACACAGCAGACTCATAGAATGGCAGATATCCTAAACAGCACTCTGGCCTCAGAATCAGCCCTTAAGGCATGCGGATCTGGCTGAAAAGCCCATGAGAGTATTTCAGGCATGGAAAGCCAAGACACTCTGGGAAAAAAAAAAAAAAAAAAAAAACACCCTAAATGAAAGATCTCTGGGAGTGATATCCCAGAGGAATGAGCAGGTCATCAAAGAAGGAGGTACCTTTCTCTGAAGAAAGGAGAGAACTTCCACTTTGACTATGACCTTGTCTAAATATGATCAGAGTCGGCGAACTCAAAAGGCTTCCATAGCCTTGGCAACTCATGACAAGAGCCTAGGGTGATTACTGATGCCATAAACAAGAGTGTCAAGTGTTAAGTCAACAACAGGAGTCACTGTTCACTTACTCCCCACGTAGGATATCTGTCCTTAATGTGTTTACATTGTGATTTAATGCTATAGCTAGTACTCAAACAGTATTTTTCACTTTGTGTTTCTATGTGGGTGCAAATTGTTGAAATCTTTACTTAATATATTCTAAGTTGATCTTCTTTATATAAAGAGAATTGAAAATGAATCTTGATGTGAAAGGAAGGGGAGAGGAAGTGGGAGAGGGGAGGGTTGCGGGTGGGATGGAAATTTTTTTGGGGGAGCTATTGTAATCCATAGCTATACTTTGGAAATTTATATTCATTAAATAAAAGTTAAAAAAATGATGAGAATGAGGAAATGTCTGAAAAGGAATTCAAGAGAATTATTGAAAAATTACTCAAAAACAGAGAGAAACAATTACAAGAATCAATGAAAGCTATACAGTATATGGGTAAAAAAATCAGCAGTGAAATGGAGATATAAGAAAAATCAAATCAGTATTAGAAATGAAAAACTAGATATATCAAATAAAAATAGAAAAAAGCATTAACAACAGACTTGATGTGGCAAAAGAAAGAATATCTGAGCTAGAAAACAAATCTTTTGAAATGTTTCAGTCTGACAGAACAAAGAAGGAAAAATTAGAAAAACTGAGAGCAGTGTTCAGGATATATGGGACATCATAAAACAACCAAAAATATATTTCTTAGGAGTTTGTGAGGGATAGGAAAACAGGATGGCTTATAAACTTATTCAGTGAAATAATAGCAGAAAATTTCCCTAATATGGAGAGAGATATGGAAATATAAGTACAGGAAAAATATAGAACCCCAAAAAGAAATCTCTGGAGAAGATCTTCACCACAACACATTATATTCAAACATTCAAAAGAAAAACACAAAGAAATGATCCCAAAATTTGCAAGGGAGAAAATCTAATTACCTTTAAAAGACTTCCAATTAGATTGACAGAATATTTCTCATCAGAAACCCTACAGGCTAAGAGAGAATGGAGAGAAATAACCCTTGCCCCTAAAGAAAAAAAAAAAAAAACTCAACCAAGAACACTGTACCAAGAAAGGTTCTCATTTATAAATAAAGGTGAAATAAACATCGACTCAGAAAAAAAAAAAAAAAACTCAACCAAGAACACTGTACCAAGAAAGGTTCTCATTTATAAATAAAGGTGAAATAAACATCGACTCAGAAAAAAAAAATTGAAAGAATGTGTCACCATCTGCCTAGTCTTGCAAATGATTCTTAAGGATGTGATACACACAGAAAGAGAGAAAGATAATCAGCATCATAAAAGGATGTGAAGGCAGAAAAATCGAGTGATAGTACAAGGGGGAATCAAAAAAAAGGAATATTTATGGAAAATTGGCAGGATAACTAATTACTTATGAATAATAGCCTTGAATGTAAATGGACTAAATTCCCTAGTTAAATACAGGCTACCTGAATGGGTTTTAAAAATGAGATCAATATACGCTGTTTGCAAAAAACACACCTCATAAACCAAGATATACACAGATGGAAACTGAAATGGTGGAAGGAGGGAGGAGAAAGAAAAGAGGGAGGTTGAGGAGGAAGGAAAGAAAGAGGGAGGGACAGCCGGCACCATGGCTCACTTGGCTAATCCTCCATGTGTGGGACCACCACCCCTGGTTCTAGTTCCGGTTGGGGTGCTGGGTACTAGTCCCAGTTGCTCCTCTTCCAGTCCAGCTCTCTGCTGTGGCCTGGGGGTGCAGTGGAGGATGGCCCAAGTGCTTGGGTCCCTGCACCTGCATGGGAGACCAGGAGGAAGCACCTGGCTCCTGGCTTCGGATCAGCACAGCACGCCGGCCATAACGGCCATTAGGGGAGTGAACCAACGGAAGGAAGACCTTTCTCTCTGTCTCTCTCACTGTCTATAACTCTCTCTCTGTCTCTCTCTCTCTCACTGTCTAACTCTGCCTGGCGAAAGAAAGAAAGAAAGAAAGAAAGAAAGAAAGAAAGAAAGAAAGAAAGAAAGAAAGAAGAGAGAGAGAGAGAAAGAGCGAGCAAGCAAGCGGGAAGAAGGAAGAGAGGGAGGAAAGGAAGAAAGAAGGAGGGAAAATAGATAGGATCAACATGGACATTTCATGCATTCAATGAGGGATTCAAATATAATACTGCAAATCAAAATCAGCTAATTCTTTTCATAAACAAACAAATACACCATTTTGTGTAATGGTCACAAATGAAATACAATGCAATGACATTGGGCTGACAAACCACTTTTCATTGATATGTGTGACAAGAAAGAATATATGTGGTTACCATTTCTTGACCCAAGATTCAAGGGCAACATTGAAACTCTTTGTCTACTTCATGAAACCATAAATCATATTTATGTTCTCATAAATAAAATGTAGCAAATTCAGTTATTCTCCCCATTCCTGACTTCCTTTTTAAGTAAGTCTATGCTCAGAAAACACAACAGGCACAGTTTCAGAAGACATCCTAATATGTAGGTCCCTATCAAGGATAGGGGAAGACAGTATTGTTATTTCAAGAAACAGTCATCTATACCAGGAATTTTAAAGGCTTTCTTTGAGATAGAGAAGAACACAAGTTTTACTATGGAATTCAGGTTAAATTCCAGAGTTAATAACACATTAATGAAGATGTTGGAGGCAAAAGTGACAGGTTTAAATGAATAGAATCTCAAGCAAAGCAGAGGAGATTTTGAGTTTCAAATACAGTGAACAAGTGGTAAAAATGAGATGTTTAAGAACTTAAATTACCTATCTTTATGCAATTATTTTTATAACTTTTAACTCCATCTCCAATTGGGTTTAATAAACATTATGCAAACCCTCAATATAAATGCATTTCAGTAATAAAATTGGTCTTTATAAACATATTGAATGCTAGAAACACATTATTCTGTCTGGAATTTATTCTGAGTCTTAGGTTCATTTAAACTTTCTTCAGTAACCCAACATGAAACATACTTTTGTGCTGTTTAGTACTTTCCTGAAGCGTAGATGAAAAACATTGCATTGCTTCAAATTACCTGAGAAATTGCCATAATTTGCCACTTCACAATCCAAGTTTGAACTCCTCAAGTTAGATTCTGATCTCAATGATGAGTTAAACACCAGGATATTTTAACTCCGCTGATTCATAGACATTCATAAAACCCCATTTGTTTAGATTCTAATGAAGAGTTATTCTGACACACTATTCTATGTATTTCAGCATCTTACCATCTTAAGAATATATTTTACAAATAAAAGAGCAAAACAGTCCAACTTTGTGAGATGGGGAGGCCTTTTTCATTTTCTTATTTTATAGTGTAGTTCTTCCTGTCTCTTGAAAGTAAATAATGCATGAGAAAACTTGCAGAACCTTGACTAGCATTTTTCTTTAAATATTAAATATTATTTTTGAAAATGCTTGAATTATGAATAGTTGTGCACAATAATTTTCCTGATGGAAATAAAGCCTGATAGTTATCCATTTTCCCTTTGATGTTTTCCCATACTAATGCTATACAGAATAGTTGACTATTATTTTCCTCCCAGAAGTTACGTATTTTATAATTTCATAAAAAAGTAGGCACACATATACTCTTTGAAATGGCTGATTTGCATGTGTAGCAAAAGCTAGTTTTTTTTTTTTTTTTTCCTTTTGGCGTAGGCTTGGGTGCCTTTTGATGTAGGTTGCACAACTAGATTTTTTAATATAAATTCTATCTTAATCCTAAATTAAGTCCACTAATTATAAATAAAATTATTTTGCAGATAATATTGCCCTTGTACCTGAGAGCACTTTCTTTCGATTATTGCAAACCTTCCAAAAGACAGGTTATATTGCTCCCACATAAGGGAGATGTCTTATTTGAGGAGTCTTGTATCCACTACTTTATGCATCCTGGTTTCCTAGAAAAAATTGAGGGAAATAACTCTCCATTTATATAGTTGAAGATTTTTATAATAAAAAGTTACCTTAGTGACAAGTAAGCTAAAACAAATGCAATGGCAGATGTTGCTGAAGTAAGACATGAGTTGTATTCTAAAACTGCACTACATCATCAAGAATGTCCATGACAAACTTTGCTCCGTTCCCCCTTGAGGTAAAGACCTTCTGTTATGGGCACTATGGTAGGGGCATCTTTACAATATTTCCTAGAAAGCCTATACAGGGCACATAAAGTGACAGGAGAGCAGTGAAATGCACACATGCTGAAGCTAAACTACACAATTCACCAGCTGCCTAATCCAAAGAAAATCATTCGATCTTTCTGTACCATAGTATCTTCATCTTTAAATACAGATAAAAATATTAAACACCACAAGAAATTCTGCTAGTATGAGTACACATAGTGATACAACAATATATATGCAAAATATTATCTGGATTATGACATGATATTATGGTAATCGTGTTGGCAAAATACTTTATCACTATTATAATTTATTGCTTTGAAATAAAGGAAATAGACTTTTTAATTGATTAAAGAGGCGCATTTGAGGGTTTTAAAATTTATGTATTGATTTGAGTGGCAGAATATTAGATAGAGCAAGGGAGAGGAAGAGAGAGAAAGATCTTCTATCCGTTGGTTTATACCCCAAATTGCCACAATTGGGCTGATCTAAAGGCAGGAGCCAGGGATTTCCTCTGGGTCTCCCATGTGGGTACATGAGCCCAAGCACTTGGACCATTCTGGAGTGCCTTACCAGGCAGCCAGCAGGGAGCTGGATCAAAAGTGAAACAGCTGGGACTCAAGCCACCACCCATATGGGATGCCAGTGCCACAGGCATACCACACCACAGTGCCATCCTCCACATTTGAGTTCTAAGGTAGTTAGGATCCTCCCTGAATTTACTGGTGTTATTTAGGAATCAGGGGACACAGATAAAGGAACCTGTCACTATTGTTGATGTGCCAGAACAATCTTTTGGCATATGTGCATGTCTATTGGGCAGACATAAATGCCTTTTGTGGGGAAATGGACACAAAGTCACATCATTAAAGTCACATGTTAAAGGTTCCACTTAAATAATTTGACCAATTAGAATATTAAGAAGTAAACCAATTTTAGTAGCTATAAAATGTAATGTAAAATAATAGTTTATCTCTCTGAGTAAAGCATATATTAAGGAAATTTACTGAATATCCCAAGGTATGTTCTTTCTTATATATAGCTTCATTTATAGTCCCAGCGAGAGTCTACTCTGTGTTGAACACTGTACAAATATTCACCCAGAGATGAACAAGACCAACATCTCTTCTCAGGACACTCATATCCCATGGGGGATACAGGTAAAATGTAAAATAAGAATTAATATAAGATTCACTGTTACACTGTTAAAGGATAGTGTTTTGGATTATACAAATAGGGATAAAATTCCAGTTGGTTTAAATAAAGGTTTAGGTCATATAAACTAGAAAGGTTTTCTGTGTGCTCTGGGCAGAAAAGCATCCTATAAGAATATTCTGGAACTTTTTCCCAGAATCTTTAGGGTCCTGTAAAATATGGTCAATCACATTTGTTGATTTGCTAAAGCACAATGATCCTGCTAGCAGAGATGAGAGTCTATTCATTTGGGTGTCACCAAAACATCAGCTGAAAGCAGGAATGGCTCAGTAGGAAGCTTTACTTATTTGTGGCAAGTGAAGGAGACATGGGAACACAGAGT
The DNA here is from genome assembly GCF_051225735.1 of Oryctolagus cuniculus. Lineage (NCBI taxonomy): Eukaryota > Metazoa > Chordata > Mammalia > Lagomorpha > Leporidae > Oryctolagus > Oryctolagus cuniculus. The sequence goes on from NC_142873.1 coordinate 88,855,746, forward strand.
TCTCTAAAGAAACAACCTCCTGAGAAGAAGTTTGCCAGGGCATTCATAGCAAGTGTTTGGGGAGTGATCAGGATGTAGAAAATGGGTAGCTGCAGGGCCCTTTTTGCTCCAGGTACGTGGAAGGTATAAAACTCTGACTCTGGTTTCTGGCAACTTTATCTGGTTTCCTGGTGGTATGGTCCACTCCAAATACAGCATGACAATGTCAGCTTTCCTGTGCCATCATCTGAAAAAGAAACCAAGATGAGAAAACAGTTTCAGATTTCTCTGTCCCTGTTGCCAAGTTCCCTTTTTAATTAAATTCTACTTGGTTGAAAAACTCTTGGTTGCAATATCCAACAGGCAGAAAAGGAATTTGGCTAATTAAATTCTCAACATGTACACATTTAACTACATTTTGGGGTGCCACATGGGAGCCAGATGGGATGGGGGCTCTGAATGAAATCCCCACAAGTAAAGAACATGCCCAACCCAACAGCTCGGACTTGGCAACTGGATTTCCAGGAGTACCTTGCCTTTGCTCTTGCACCACTTTCTCCTTTGCCCTCTGCTTTGCCTGCCAAGCACAAGGATGAGCAAAATAGAAGGAATCAAGTTACCAATACCTTAACAATGTAGCTGCTAAAACATGCCGGAAAAGAGCTGGCTTTGAGATGTGGGTGTTGTCCTGCTTCTATGACAGGACAGGAACTTGAATAAATAAAAATGACCAAAGGACAAGAGCCATATGGGCAACATAGAGGAACACCTTAGGGTAGGAGCAGCAGAGTCCAAATGTGAAAATCATAGCTCCAGCTTCCTAGCCAATGTTGCTTTTTTGCCAACTCTCCCTGAAAGATTAGTGGAGGGATTAACTGGAATATGTTAAAGTTCACCATTCAGAAACCCTCAGGTGTGTACCTATACACAGGAAGATATAGATATATGTATTATAGCTATAATATAATATATACATGCCTATATATGCCATTAGCTTGCTTACCAAGGGGGATTCAATGGTAGGGAACTATAGGGCATCACAGAAGAAATGGCAAGAATTTCTAATAGGGTTCAGGATTGTGCTGAATTATTTAAGAAGGGATTAGAGATGTGGAAGCTTCTCTGGCCATACTGTGATGAGGAGGAGGCCTTCAGTCATTGGGCTTCTTGGTAATCTCTGACCAGAAGGTGAGATGAACTATGTGGGTTGCAGGAGTTAGTGAGAAAACAGCAGTCACTGAGTAGCAACTTCAGTGTGATCTCGGACAGGACCTATTAGAAACATGATTTGTTTTCTCTTGGTCTTGTCAGTGTCCTGTTGGAAACACTGCAGAAGTTTCAGCATCAACATCAGAGTTCTATGATAACTGTTGGATAAAAGTGTTGCTTTTCATTTTCTCAAATGTGAGATCCTTAGAAATGACAGAATTCCATGATGTTAAAGTGAGAAATGGGATTGGGGGAAAGAAGAGGTCTGGATTTTGGTATTTGTTTCTTTTTGTAAAGGTATAACACTATTTTTGTTGGCAAGGCCAAAGGACATGCAGATTTTAAGACATCAGTGGAATAAAAGGTTATAGTGGACAGAGAATTTGGTGTATGGGGGTGGTGCTGAAGCGGTTGTGCATCTTGTAAAATGTTTCATAAAACAAATATTTGAAGAATTAGTAGAAATTTGATTGACCCCATAAAAATAAATTGATTATTGATCAAGCGTGGGGACAGAATAGAAAAAGTAGAGATAGCAGAGAGAGAAAAATATGTTCCAGGAGAAATGAAGGATTATAATATTTCAAAGTTCTGAAAACCGAGCTGATGGGGTTCAGGATACAGTGAGCTACATGGAGGAGCAACATGTGTGAACAGAGTGGAAACTGTTTGGGATATGGCTGGAGACAGAATCTTAGACAAAATTAAGAAATTATTCTACAGGGCCGGTCCCATAGCTCACTTGGTTAATGGGTTAATGCAGCGCCGGCATCACTTATGGGTGCTGGTTCTAGTTCCAGTTGCTTCTCTTCCACTCCAGCTCTCTGCTATGGCCTGGGATAGCAGTGGAGGATGGTCCAAGTCCTTGAGCCCCTGCACCCGCATGGGAGATCAGGAAAAAGCACCTGGCTCCTGTCTTCAGATCAGCACAGCTCTGGCTATTGCAGCCATTTGGGGAATGAACCAACAGACAGAAGACATTTCTCTCTGTCTCTCTCTCTCACTGTCTATAACTCTACCTCTCAAATAAATAAAAAATCTTAAAAAAAAATAAAATAAAATAAAATTTTTGCAAAACTCGTGAACTTTTAACCTGTGATTGCATAAGAAAAACAATGAAAAGGAGACATTTTTCTTTATCTATATGGTCCAGAGAAAGCGAAAGGTTAATTATGCTTTATGCCTATAAGGGCTTACTGGTTGTCTTGATTACATGTTTAGGATTTTTTAACATTCCAAATACATTGAAAGGTAGATATTGCTATTGTCCTCATCTATAGAGGAAAAAATTTATGGTCATAAGCAGTTTGCACAGCTTCACAATGATAAAATGGTGAGATCAGTAAAAATTGGGACTCACAAAATAAAGCCCCTGCCAGATGGACTATGCATTCATCTCTTGTTCCATATCACTTAAGAACAAGGAACATCCAGGCCCCTGGCTATAATACACCCCTTACTGCTTGAGCGCATGCTGAGAGGAGTCCAATGCAAATCATATGTGACCTTCCTGGGCCGGTGGTTATGAGCAACACTGCCATTTTGAGCAGGTCTTGTGCAAGAAAAACAACAGTGCCTGCACAGAATCCCAGGCTGAGTGAAATCAAAGTGTCATATGCAGAGAGGGATGAGCTAGAACACAAGACTGGGTAGAGTCCAAAAAACCTTGTGCCAAGGGGGTGCCCCCATTCTCTTTACCATATTAAAAAAAAAAAAAAAAAAAAAAAAAACAAAACCTGCCCAGCTTCCCTCATTGAGCCAGTTAGTGGAACTTTATAGAATGTCTTCTTATCATACTGTCTCCCTTGTGTTTGAGCATAAGTTCCCAATAAACCTTGTCTAAGTTACACATTGGCCTCTCATCAGCTTCCATTTCAGAGGAGTCCAAGAACCTAGGGTCAGTATCAATGCTAAAACAGTGAATTAAACTTAGGAAGGTCTGTTATTATAGCCAGCAACTTCTTATCTGAGGTGCCATCTTAGGCCTCAGGAGCCATCTTAGGCCTCAGGCGCCATCTTAGGCTCTGGCCCAGTTGCCATCTTGTACGATAAGTTTCAGTTTCTCTGAGATAAGCTTCAGTTTCCTAAGTCCAGCATGGTTTACCAGAAATCAGGTGACCAAACAACCCAGCCACAGGTGTTGCCTTCACCCCACCCAATGGTATTTATTTCTCTTACTTCCTTATCTCTGCTAAGCTATACAAGACTTCTTCTCTTAGTGCATACTGCTGTTTCTCTTGTGTAGGGAGAGGCAGCCTTGTTGGCCTACAATAAACTTTTCCCTACTCTAGTGTTTGGTGCTTTGTGGTGATCTTTCAATGTCTATTTCCAATCTGATACTTTAATGTCTCCTATGCTATCTAATTCTCCATCTTTTGTGTTTACTCAATTACTAATTCCTACAAATTGTAAATTTTCAATACTGTCATTTCTGCAACACAGTAAAAATACATGAACATTTGTTTATTCTGTATCTTCCACCTATTGCCTCATTCTATCATCTTCTATGAAAAAAAAAACCTACTTGAAAGAGTTGTAGTTTCTACTTCTTTGCCTCTATTTTTATAGAAGATATTTTTAATAATAGATTTATTACTTAATAATGAGTACACTGTGTCATAAATTACACATGACTAGTGTATACATTCTGGTAAATTTTGACCTACAAATGCATCTAACAAGCCATCACTTCCACTATGATCATAAACATATCTGTCACCTAGAGAAGTTTTGCATGCCTTGTTATCCTCATTTCCACCCTTATTATAGATTTTTCTGCTTCTCTGCGTTTCTGATAATTTTTGGAGAATGCCAGATTATTCTTGGGCTTCCCTCTGGGATACAATTAAGCTAAAGGGCTTACTGCTAAGCTTTGTTATATGAGAATGGAGCAGAGTTTAGTTTAAGGCTAATTTTATCCATCTATGTAGACAAACACCTTCTGGGCAATCTATTAGATGCTCTTTGAGTCATGAAGTTTTCCATTCTACTTGGTAAGAGTAGCACCATGACTCTCCTGCAGTGAGCATCATGGCCTCTCAGGTGGTCCTGTCCCCAGACTCAATAATTTCCTCACATGTGCTGAGCAGTACTCAACCGGATGCACATGGGGGACTCTGACAGTCTCTGGGGTCTCTGGGGTCTCTGGGCTGCTCTCTCTACTTCAGCTCTGTGCTGCAGGCATGTAACTGCATTCACATTCCTGGAATTGTAAATCCTTCTGAACTCAGGGAGAGTCCTATGCTCTGTCTGAATTCCCCTCTGGGGTTTAACAAGGAACGCATAAGGGGACTTCAAAAAATTTGTGGAAAAATGGAAGGAAAACATAATACTTATTTTCCATGAACTTTTTGATGGTCCCCTGTATTTGGAGTTTTTTTTTTCCCCCAGCTCCTAAAATCTTGAAATTCCTTGTGTGATGGGGTAATAGAATTTTTTCTGTTATTGATGACAAGTCCTTTTCAACCATATCTGGGTTTATGCTAATGAGGTAGTTCTTAAAATATCTCTATAAGTTATCTGAATGGGAGCTTATTATCAGAAAACATGACTCCATGACTCCAGCATTGGAACATTATGTCCTTCACCCTCCATGAAAAGGAAAGAGGCTGAAGAGTGATATCACCAGTAGCCAATGCCTCAATCAACAAAGACTATAAAAGGGGACCTTCAACCTCCCCCCAGACACAAACAGAAACAGTGGAGATCAGGAGCTTCTAGGTTGGTGAACATACAGAGGGCAGGGAAGTTCTGCATTCTTTCATCCGTACTCTGACCCATGCATTTATTTGACTTGGCTGTACCTGAGTTTTATGAACAACCAAAAATAGCTTAAAACATCCAATTAGGAGATCAGTAGGCTGAGATGACTCCAGCACTTTGAGTTCCTATGTAAACAAACTGAAACCCAATTCACTTTAAACAGTCACATAGGACTAATGCTTAACCAGTCAGAAACCACCAGCTAACCTCTAACATTCTACTTTAACCAGTTAAATATTTTTGTTATCTTAGCCAGATCCGAATGCCTTAAGGGCTGATTCTGAGGCCATAGTGCTGTTTAGGACATCTGCCATTCTATGGGTCTGATATGTATCCCGCTTCCCATGTTGGATCGTTCTCTCCTTTTAATTATATCAGTTAGTATTAGCAGACACTAGTCTTGTTTATGTGATCCCTTTGACTCTTAATCCCATCATTATGATCAATTGTGAACTGAAACTGATCACTTTGACTGATGAGATGGCATTGGTACATTGGTACATATTCAGTTGGAATCCCCTGGCACATTTCTAACTCCACATTTGGCGCAAGTCAGCTTGAGCATGTCCCAAACTGTACATATCCTCCCTCTCTTATTCCCACTCTTATATTTAACAGGGATCACTTTTCAGTTAAATTTAAACACCTAAGAGTAATTGTGTGTTAATTAAAGAGTTCAACCAATAGTATTAAGTAGAACAAAAAAAGTACTAAAAGGGACAAAGTATTACATTGTACATCAACAGTCAGGAAAAGGGCTGATCAAGTCACTGTTTCTCATAGTGTCCATTTCAATACAACAGGTTTCCTTTTTGGTGCTTGGTTAGTTGTCACCGATCAGGGAGAACATGTGATATTTGTTCCTTTAGAACTGGCTTAATTCACTCAGCATGATGTTTTCCAGATTCTTCCATTTTGTTGCAAATGACCGGATTTCATTGTTTTTGACTGCTGTATAGTGTATTATAGAGTACATGTCTCATAATTTCTTTATCCAGTCTACTGTTGATGGGCATTTGGGTTGATTCCAAGTCTTATCTATTGTGAATTGAGCTGCAAGAAACATTAATGTGCAGGCAGCTTTTTTGTTTGCCAATTTAATTTCCTTTGGGTACATTCCAAGGAGTGGGATGGCTGGGTTGTATGGTAGGGTTCTATTCAGGTTTCTGAGGAATCTCCAGACTGACTTCCACAGTGGCTTGACCAGTTTGCATTCCCACCAACAGTGTATTAGTGTCCCTTTTCTGCCTACATCCTCGCCAGCATCTGTTGTTGGTAGATTTCTGTATGTGAGCCATTCTAACCGGGGTGAGTGAAACCTCATTGTGGCTTTCATTTGCATTTCCCTGATTGCTAGTGATCTTGAACATTTTTTCATGTGCCTGTTGGCCATTTGGATTTCCTCTTTTGAAAAATGTTTATTGAGGTCCTTGGCCCATCTCTTAAGTGGTTGCTTGTTTTGTTGTTGTGGAGTTTCTTGATTTCTTTGTAGATTCTGGTTATCAGCCCTTTATCTGTTGCATAGTTTGCAAATATTTTTTCCTATTCTGTTGGTTGCCTCTTCACTTTCCTGATAGGCATGGAAGCCAGGACACTCTGGTAAAAGAAAAGAAAGGAAAGGAAAGGAAAGGAAAGGAAAGGAAAGGAAAGGAAAGGAAAGGAAAGGAAAAGAAAAGAAAAGAAAAGAAAAGAAAAGAAAAGAAAAGAAAAGAAAAGAAAAGAAAAGAAAAGAAAAGAAAAGAAAAGAAAAACCTAAATGAAAGACATCTGCAAGTGAGATCCCAATGGAAAGAACGGGTCATCAAAGAAGGAGGTACCTTTCTCTGAAGGGAGGAGAGAACTTCCACTTTGACCATGGCCTTGTCTAAATATGATCAGAGTGGTGAACTCAGGGGGCTTCCATAGCCTTGGCAACTCATGACAAGAGCCTAGGGTGATTACTGACGCCGTAAACAAGTGTGTCAGTTTGTTAAATCAACAACAGGAGTCACTGTTCACTTACTCCCCATGTAGGATATCTGTTCTTAATGTGTTGTACAATGTGAATTAATGCTATAACCAGTACTCAAACAGTACTTTTCACTTTATGTTTTTGTGTGAGTGCAAACTGTTGAAATTTTTACTTAGTATATACTAAATTGATCTTCTGTATATAAGGATAATTGAAAATGAATCTTGATGTGAATGGGATGGGAGAGGGAGCGAGAGATGGGAGGGTTACGGGTGGGAGGGGAGTTATGGGAGGGAAAAATCCACTGTAATCCAAAAGCTGTGCTTTGGAAATTTATATTCATTAAATAAAAATTAAAAAAATATTTTCTTTATCTTTTTTTCTTAGAATGATTTACAAATGTCTATCCTCAAATCCCTTCAGTGGTATCACACTTTGTCATCACTCAATACACTAAGAGCTGAATGCTCAAATGTTAAAAATTTAATGTGCTTATTTATTTTTTTAGCAGGTTGTTACATGATTTTCTGACTTTGTGAATTGTTCTAGTGAATTCTCAAACCTCACATGGGGATGGATAAGAGAACTCCCTAATTAGAAGTAACCAGTCATGAATGTAGGTAGTCTGGGTACCCCATTTTCAGCTGTATCCTAAAAAAGGAGCAGTCTTATAAACTTGAGAACTTCCACCTGTGGAGCCAACTTCTGGTAGTTAGTGCGAAAGTTGAATTGAGTTGAAAGATATTTAGTTGGCATACGAATTAAAAAAAAAACTGGAAAAATTGATTACTGATATTGGAAACCTCCAAACACTCCTTGTGAAATAATTTCAAATCTTTCTCTTGGCAGTAAAGTGGTGTCATCTTAAGACTTAGCTCTTTTTTCAAGGGGTTATTGTCCTTCATTGTTTAATAACCAATGTGCTCAGAAATTTTATTTAAATATTTTATCTTCTAATTTAGTGGCTTCATGTGGGAAAGTAGATATAGTCCTAGTTGATTCATGCTGTCAGGAGCTATAAATCCCTTATTTCCTGAACTTGTGCCCAACAGGTTTTTATCCACAGTCCTCACAGATATTCTTCATGTCTAGCTTGCCTGTGATTTCCAAAGGTCAGTTCTCAACCCTCATCCTGCCTGGCATCTCACTATCATTTTCCATATTCTTCCTTCCTTCTTACCTTGCTCATTGACTATATTAGTTTTCTATAGTCACCCTTAAAATGTATCATAAAGTGAAAGTCGACAATAACAGATTTTTTGTCTAACAACTCTGAAAGCAAGAAGTTCAAAATCAAGGGGGTTCAGGGCATGCTCACGCTGAAACTCATGAGGAGTATCCTTACTTCCTCCCAGCAGCTGGTGTCCTGTGGGCAATCCTAGTCATTCTTTGGCTTGCAGCAGCAGCACTTTAATCTCTATACCATTGTCACATGTCATTTTCACCTCATGTGTCTGGTCTTCATGTGCCATTCCCCCCTGTATGTTTCTTTCCACTTCATACAAGGACATCGGTCACATTTGGACGCCTATCCTATTGACGAAATTTGAACTTCAATATATCTATGCATTCTCCATTCCCAATTAAGATGGCATTCATGAGTACTGGCATTTAGGACATCAATACATATTGGGAGATGGGGGGCATCATTCAACCCATAACATTGATTATTCTGTTATATATTTCCTCAACTTATAAAAGTTGAAGTGCTCCGGCCTGGTGTTATTCTTTTAATTTTTTTTTTTGTTGTTGTTGATGTGGGCAAGTTACTTATCTTATTTTTTTCAACTTTTATTTAATGAATATAAATTTCCAAAGTACAACTTATGGATTACAATGGCTTCCCCCCATACCATCCCTCCCACCCACAACCCTCCCCTTTCCCACTCACTCTCCCCTTCCATTCACATCAAGATTCATTTTCGATTATCTTAATATACAGAAGATCAGCTTAGTATACATTAAGTAAGGATTTCAACAGTTTGCTCCCACACAGAAACATAAAGTGAAAAATAATAGATGATTTTTTTTAAATGATGATGAAATCAGATCAGACCTATTGTCATGTTTAATCCCAGTGAGAGTCAAGTTGGGAATTGATAATTTCTTTCTTTTTTTTTTTTTTACAGAAGATCAGTTTAGTATGCATTAAGTAAAGATTTCAACAGTTTGCACCCCCATAGAAACACAAAGTGAAATATACTGTTTGAGTACTCGTTATAGCATTAAGTCTCAATGTACAGCACATTAAGGACAGAGATCCTACATGAGGAGTAAGTGCACAGTGACTCCTGTTGTTGACTTTACCAATTGACACTCCTGTCTATGGCATCAGTAATCTCCCTATGCTCCAGTCATGAGTTTCCAAGGCTATGGAAGCCCTCTGAGTTCTCCGACTCTTATCTTGTTTAGAGAAGGTCATAGTTAAAGTGGAGGTTCTCTCCTCCCTTCAGAGAAAGGTACCTCCTTCTTTGAAGACCTGTTATTTCCACTGGGATCTCACTCGCAGAGATCTTTTGCCAGAGTGTCTTGGCTTTCCATGCCTGAAATACTCTCATGGGCTTTTCAGCCAGCTCCGAATGCCTTTAGGGCTGATTCTGAGGCCAGAGTGCTATTTAGGACATCTGCCATTCTATGAGTCTGCTGAGTATCTCACTTCCCATGTTGGATCACTCTCCCCTTTATTTATTCTATTGGTTAGTGTTAACAGGTACTAGACTTGTTTATGTGCTCCCTTTGACTCTTAGTCCTTTCATTATGATCAATTGTGAACAGAAATTGATCACTTGGAATAGTGAGATGGCATTGGTACATGCCACCTTGATGGGATTGTATTGGAATCCCCTGCTATGTTTCTAACTCTACCATTTGGGGCAAGTCAGCTTGAGCATGTCCCAAATTATACATCTCTTCCCTCTCTTATTCCCACTCTTATGTTTAACAGGGATCACATTTCAGTTAATTTTCAACACTTAAGAATAACTGTGTGTTTTTTTTTAAAGGTAGATATTGTTTTATTGTTTTCTGTGATTTGTTCAGTGTCAGTAACACTTGGCAGTACAAGTGCTAACAGCAGAAATATATATATATATATATATATTTATATATGTTATATAGAGATAGCTTTCATTTATATAAAGAGAACAAATTTCATGTACTTCATAGATACAATTCTATGATTATAACAGTACTTCATTCCTTCCCTCTCTACCTTCTCCTCCCTTTTATTTCTTTTTTAAAATTTTTGCAATAATATATTCTAAACTTACTTTATAATTGCAGGCTTAATATTCTATTTAAAACAGAAAACTTTTAGGTTCTTCCCATCATACAGGTATAGAAACTTCAAAAGATTTGTGTAAAACCCAGTCTTTCACAAAAGCAAAGGCTTGATAAAAGGAGGGTCACACGTGATTAGGGGAATTATAGAAGTAGAAAAAATCCAGTGATCACTTTTCCTATATAAAAAGAGACTACTATCCATTGGTTAAGTTCTAGAGACAGGTAAATAGGTAAACAAGAAAGCATACTGAAATATCTATATATTTGCATTTACAAAAATAATCTTTTTCAATAAATTATTGAGTAAGTGATAATAGATATCAAAAATGCTGAGAAATTTATCAGTTAAAATCCATTTAACAGTTTATACATTCCTTTGAATTATATCTATAAAATTTTAAACATGCAAATCATATATCCCAACCCAAAAGAATGCTTCTAAACAAATAGACTACAGATATAGACAAATTCATGAAACACATAATTTTTATATAGCAGGACTAAGTCATTACTTATCAATAACAACCTTGAATGTAAATGGACTAAATTATCTAATTAAAAGACTAGCTAAATGGATTGAAAAACAAGACCCAGCTATATACTGCTTACAATAAACACAACTCACCACCACCAACATACTAATACAGATAATGAAAGGATAGAAAAAGGTATTCTACACAAATGGAAACAAAAAATGAACAGGAGTAGCCATCCTAATAACAAACAAAATAGATTTTAAGACAAAAGCTGTTAGACAAAGAAGGATATTATGTAATGATTAAGGGATCCATTCAAGATGAAGGTATGATGATAGTAAATGTATATGACCTGATGCTAGGGCACCCTGCTAGTTAAAACAAATGTAAATGGTTCTACAAGCAGACACTGCCTCCAATACAATAATCAAATGGGGCTTCAACACCATACTTTCATCAATGGACAGAACAATTAGATAAAAATGGCAACAAACAACAGAGCTAATGTACATTATTAACCAAATGGATTTAATTGATATGTATGGAACATTTCATCTCAGAACCACCAAATACACATTTTTTCATCAGTACATGGAACTTTCTTTAGGATAGACTATATGCTAGATCACAAAACAAGTTTCAACAAATTAAAAAAATTGAAATTGTACCATGTATCTTGTTTGAACACAAAGGAATTAAGCTGGAAATTAACAACATAAGAAATTCTAGAAAATACACAAACACATAGAGACCGAACAACGTGCTCCTGAATGAGCAGTGGATTATAGAAGAAATCAAAAGAGAAATAAAGAATTTGGAAAAACCATCAAATAAATATTCTAACAATGCATCTCAAAGACCTTGAAAAATCAGAACAAACCAAACCAAAATTATTACCAGGAAATAATAAAGATTAGAGAAGCAAAAAACAAAATTGGAAGTAAAATAAGTAAATAAATAAATATAATTAGTGAAAGAGCTGTTTTTTGAAAAAATAAACAAAATTGATAAACCAGTAGCCCAACTAACAAAAAAAGAGAGAAGATGAAAGTTAATAAGAGGAAAAAAGAAATGTAAAAATTACTACCATAGGAATAAAAAGAATTTTCGGAAATTGCTACAAACCAGTAAATCCAAAAGAAATTAACAGTTTTCTGATACAATTTACCCAAATTGAGGCAAGAAGATACAGAAAACTTTAATAAACCAATAACCAAGATGGAGATTGAATCAGCAATAAAGACCCTCCCAACAAAAATAGCCCAGGACCTAATGGCTGGTGAATTTCACCAAACATTTAAAGAATTAATCCAAAGTATTCTGAAACTCTTCAAAACAATTGAATAGGAGGGACTCTTCCCCAAAATTGTTCTATGAGACCATTATCACCTTAGTGCCCAAAACAGAAAAAGATACAACCGTGAACCTAAACTACAGACAAATACTCCTGGTAAGTATAGAAGCAAAAATTCTCTGCAAAATACTAGTTAATAAAAGCCAGCAATACATCAAAAATATCATTCACCTTGATCAAGTAGGATTTTTCCCTATAATGCAGGAATGGTTCCACATATGCTATCAGAAAACATGATACAACACATCAAGAAAATGAAGAATAATAACCATATGATTATCTCAATAGATGCAGAGAAAGCATTTGATAAAGTACTATAATATCTTTTCATGATAAAAAATTTAAAACTTAAGCAAATTGGTATTAGAAGAGATATACCTGAACACAACCAGGACAATATATGAGAAACCCACAGATAATACCAGACAGGGATGACTACTCTCACAATTACTATTCAATATAGTTCTGGAGGTTTAAGCTAGAGCCATTAGGCAAGAAAATGAAATCAAATGGATACAAATGGGAAAGGAACAAGTCAAATTATTCCTGTTTGCAGATGACATGATCCTATACATAGAAAAATGTAGACTGCAACTAAGAGGCTATCTGAACTCTTAAAAGAGTTCGGTAAAGATGTAGGATATAAAACCAACACACAAAATTCAATGCATTTGTATACACAAACAATGCCACAATTGAGAAAGAACTTGTAAGGTAAATCCCATTCACAAAGCTACAAAAATATACATATCTTGAGATAATTTTAACCAAAATTGGAAAAGATTTTATAATAAAAATTACAAAGCATCAAGGAAATAAATTGAAGACACCAAAATAATTGAAAATTTTTCCATGTTCAAGGATTGCAAGAATTAATGTCAAAAAGTTATTATCAAGGAATACAGATTCAGTGCTCGCTTCGGCAGCACATATACCAAAGAATACAGATTCAGTGTGATCCCAAGGACCTTCTCAAATCTAAAAATCAACCCTAAAATTCACATGGAAACAAAAAAGACCCCAAATAGCTAAAGCAATCTTAAATAATGACAATGAGACTATTACAGGGAAAGTTATAATACTATAGGCACAAAAATAGACCTGTGAACCAATGGAATAAATTAGAAACCCCAGAAACTAATCCTTGCATCAACAACCAACTGATGTTTGACAAAAGAACTAAAATCACTCTCCAGAGAAAGTGCAATCTCTTAAACAAATGGTGTTGGGTAAATTGGATCTCTATATGCAGAAATATGAAAGAAGACCCCTCCCTTACACCCTATACAAAAATCAACTCATAAGGGATAACACTAAGAACTGAAACCATCAAATTACTAAAGGGAAACAAAGGGAAATGCTGTAGGACATTGACATAGGTAAGGATTTACTGAATAAGACCCCAGAAGCACAAGCAAAAATAGACAAATGGGATTACATCAAGCAAAGATGATAAGAAGTTTCTGCACATCAAAGGAAATCATCAACGAAGTGAAGCAGCAACTGATAGAATGGGAGCAAATATTTGTAAACAAAACATCTGATACAGGATTAATATCAGAATATATAAGGAGTTGAAAAAACTCAACCACAACAAAATAAACAATTCAGTTAAGAAATGGCCCAAGGGGATCAGCACTGTGGCACAGCAGCTAAAACTGCTGCTTGCAGTGCCAGCATCCCATATGGGTGCCAGCTCAGGTCTCAACTGCTCCACTTCCATTCCAGCTCTGTGCTATAGCCTGAGAAAGCAATAGAAAATAGCCTATGTTCTTGGTCCCCTGCATCCACATGGGAGACCTAGCAGAAGTTCCTGGGTCCCAGCTTCAGATTGGCCCTGCTCTGGCCATTACGGCCATCTGGGGAGTGAAGCCACAGTTTGAAGACTTTCTGTCTCTCTCTCTCTCATTCTCGTTCTCTCTCTCCTTCTCTCTCCCTCTCTCTCCTTCTGCCTCTACCTCTGCCTCTCCGTAACTCTTCCTTTCAAATAATAAGCAAATAAATGTTTTAAAAAATGAAATGGGCTAGGGATATGAACAAAGGTATTTTTAGAAGGGTGAAATACAAATGACCAATAGACATATGAAAATATGCTCAGGATCACAACCATCAGTGAAATACAAATTACAACAGTAGGATCTTGGTCCTTAATGTGTTGTACTATGCAAATTAACAGTAAAACTAGCACTCAAACAGTACTTTATACTTTGTGTTTCTGTGTGGGTGCAAACTGTTGAAATCTTTACTTAGTTTATACTAAGTTGATCTTCTGCATATGAAGATAATTAAAAATGAATCTTGATGTGAATGGGATGGGAGAGGGAGTGGGAGATGGGATGGTTGCGGGTGGGAGGGAGCTTTTGGGGGGAAAAGCCACTATAATCCAAAAGTTGTACTTTCGAAATTTATATTTATTAAATAAAAGTTTAAAAAAACCAGCAATGTAGTTTCATCTCTCTCAGAATGACTATCATTGAAAAATCCAAAAATGACAATGCTAGTGATGATGTGGGAAAAAGAGGTACCCTAATACACTCTTGGTGTGAATGTAAACTAATAAAACCTGGAGATTCCTCAGAAATCTGAAAACTGATCTACCATATGGTCCAGCTATCCCATTCCTGGGAAATTATCATCCCCTTTCTAAAAATTTACCCAAAGGGTATGAACTCAGAAACATGTAAAAGAATTACCTGTTCTCCCATATTTATAGCTCAATTCATAATATTTATAGTTCAATTCACAATAGCTAGTATATGGAATCAACATACATATCCTTCAATTAATGACTGAATAAATAAAATTACACACACACACACATAAAATGAAATAATACTCAGCCATAAAAAAGAATGAAATCTTTTCTTTTGCAACAAAATGGACGCAATTCAAGACCATTATGCTCAGTGAAATAAGCCAATGCCCCAAAAGACAAAAATCGTGTTTTTCCTACATTGATGAAGAAAATATATGGAGCACAAAATTGCAATACATATGTGTGAAATTGACATTTTGAGATTTGATTATTGTTCTTAACCATTGTCTATACTCTTGAGGAATAGTGGTCTTTCTACTTGCTGACTTATTTATTTAGGAAAGGATTAAATTTCTGATTACAAAGTAAATTGGAAGTATGTTATCACAAAAATTGAAAAGAATAGTAAGAAACGAAGGTGGAGGAAGGGAGAGAGGGTGAGGAATGTCAATTGGTTTTTAAAACTGTATGTATGAGATACTTGAAATCTGTTCTTTTTATATAAATTATTTCTAAAGACAGTAAATTGTATCTTTATAGTAAGTGAAAAAACAAAAATACAGTTATACACAATAGTGTATGTCTCAGAGTGTTCAGTGAGGGAGCAATGGTATCATGTTAGTTAAATAACGTCCTGTTCACTAATATTTATTTTATAAAATGCCTATTGTGTTAAAGAATGATAAGAGTAAATGTTGCATGACTAAAACAATAAAATTATAGCTATTCTTAGTTTTCCAATGTGTCTAAAATGTAAATTATAGAATTATCCTTCAGAAAATTCAGGTATTTGGTAAAGTAAGGCAAACAGGACTAGATTTTAAAAAACATGATTTTTCATTGATCCTACAACTATTTTAAGTATTCTGTATATTCTTAAGATGTACGTTTTTTCACTAATAATGTGATTTAGTACTAATTCTTTTAATATCATCCCAGCATTAAAGGTTTAAGATATATCTCTATTACACATTCGCTCCCTGAAATTGATATTCATATACAAAATTGTGTGATCAACATTTTTCACTAAAGACACCTAAAGCTATATCTTTTTTCTCATTCTTGTTTTCCCTCACCATCAAATCTCTTCTTGTCTTTCTCATCTCATTGACAGTACTATTCCCTTATTACTCACATTAAAATCTAGGGGGCTGGCACTGTGACAAAGCAGGCAAGGCTGCTGCCTGTGGTGCCCAAATCATGTATGGGCACTGGTTTGAGCCTTGGCTATTCCTCTTCCAATCCAGCTCCTTGTTAGTGTGCCTGAGAAAGCAGCAGAGGATGGTCCAAATGCTTGGGTCACTGCACACACATGGGAGACCCAGAAGAAGCTCCTGGCTCCTGCTTTCAGATTGACCTGATTCTGGTCATTGCCACCATTTGGGGAGTGAACCAGCAGTTTTAAGGTTTTCTCTCTTTCTCTCAAATAAATAAATCTTTAAAATAATTACAAATACTACTTAACTTGTTAAATAAAATATATCTACAATTTAACTACATAGCTTTCTATTTCTTTCTATCAGCCTCGCTCACTTCCAATTGTTTTCTGCTTTAATCTAGCTCCAATTACTGCAAGAATTTCTTAACCAATCTTCCTGTTGTCACTCTTCATATTCATCTGTAAATTACAGTGATCATTTTAATATTCAAACTTCATTGGCATCCTGTCACACTTAAAATAAATCCATATTGTTAAAGTTAGATAACTCTTTGTAATTGGCATGTTGTCCTCTATAACCTCACTTCCTTCCATTCTCCCCTTTGTACACTCAATGAGTTTTCTAGCTTGTATTTGAACAGATCATTCACATTCCTAAATCAAGACCTATGCACATGTGAGCCCTTCTGCCAGGCAGTTTTTTCAACATCCCCATGAATCTATTTCCACAATCATACTCAAACTCTTACTTTGGTCAAATCTCTGCCCCCAAAATTGCCTCCCCAGAGAGGAGGTAATGTGATCACTGATTTAAATGACATTTCAAAGTTTTCTTCATTGCTTGGCTCTACTTTATTTTTACATATATAGATAGATAGATAGATTTTATGTTAGACATATATTTATTGTTTTTTTCTTTCCTCCAATTTGTTGTAGGCTCCATGAGCATCAGGATTTTTTTTTACCTATTAGCTGTATGAAAACACATATCTGATGCTTAATACATGGATGTTCAAAAATATTTTGAAATTTGAATATTTTCTCTGTATTGTATATATATATACACAATATTCTGCATTGTCAAATAAAGTGTGCTTCAAAGAATATTTGTCCAATGAGTGAGGAGTTTCTTAATGTGCACTAAATAAACAGAAACAATTCATTAGGAAAAGTAATTTAGATTTAAAAGAACTCTATTGCTTAGAAATGAATTCTAATCAAGTAGAATCTAGCAGGTCCTCAGGGAAGTAAAAAGCTATCTTTGAAATACTGCTGTCCTTTCTGTGTAGCTTTTTGTTTCTCTGATGATAATTGTAGGGAAAATGCTAATGGTGACAATCATAAGGAAATAGGGGACTTTACTGTTCAATGGTTCTTCAGTGTTATCAACATTAGTTAGTGATACAGTACTTATATATTAGGGATACAGGACTCATAGAGCTCTAAATTTGGAGCTCTATGGGAACCTTAAGTTTCTAAATAACTGTAGGAATTTGTAAATTTAAGCATTTAAGAAAAAACTTATCTATTTATTTGAAACGAGGAGTGATAAAGTGATCTTTATCTTTTATTACTGGTTCACTCACCAAATGGCTACAATAGCCTGAACAGGGCTAATATCAATCCAGGAACCAGAAACTCCATTCTTGTTTCCTTTAAGGGTGGTAGGCACCCAAGCACCTGAGCTGTCTTCAGCTGCCTTCCCAGGCATATTAGCGGGATTCTGGACTGGAAGTAGAGAAGGCAGCACTTTAACCAAGATTCTGCTATGGGATGTTGATGTCATAGTCAGCCTAACCTGCTGTGCCAAAATTCTGACCCTTAAATTTATAACTTTGAAGTTTTCTAAAAGTTGGTGTCTCTTCTCTCTTACCAATAAAATGGCTATTTTGAGTACTTTAAATGGATTATGATTATGTAATTCACCTTACAGCAAACGGAAATTATAATCTTTGAATATATAATTTCTTTTTCAATTCTTAAATTGCCAACTTGGTTAGCATGTAGACTCCTTACCCAGACTGTTGCAGTAATATCTAGGATGCATTTATTTTATGAATTATGTTTTTCTCCATTATTTCATTCTCCACATTGGGGTCTAGCTTTTCTTCTGTAAAATCAAACTGTCAAACCACTTACTTGCTCAAAAATCCTTAATGGTTGCCATTGCTTTCAAGATATGTACCAAATTCTTCATTGTATTAGTTATCTACAGCTACCTAACAGTATTACCAGGAACTTACTGCGTTAAAATCACATGCACATTTACAAAGTCACAGTGTCTGTGGACCAGAAGTCTAGGGATGGCTTGGCTCTGTTCTCTGTTCCAGGATGTTACAAAGCTACATTCAAGATGTAGGCAGGATTTGTTATCTCAACATCTAAAATTTGATCAAAGAAAGATCCTCTTCCAAGATTACTTGGTGGTTGGGAGCTTCAAGTTTCTTGAGAGATGTAGTCAGATGCTGCTGTCAGTTCGCAGCTGGTTGTTGGAGAAAGGTTGCCTCAATTCCTTGTCCCATGTGCCTTTCCAACATAGTAACTTGCTTCCTTGAAATCAGTAAGACAGTATTACAGACAGAATTCACAATGCTAATGCTATGTAACACAAACACATATAATCCAGCACCTTTGCAATATTCTACTGGTTAGAAGCAAGTCTCAGGTTCTGCCCACACTCAACAGGAAGAGATTATTCAGAGCATGATTATTCCATGAAATTTTGGAGCCTGTGTGCCACACTCAGCATGTTATAAAATGCCCTTAAAATGTGGTCTCAAACTGCCATCTTGCTTCTACCCTAGCTACAAATATCTAAGTAAAAAGGTCCTTAATATTTTTCTAAGAATTCTATTCACTCCACCATTTTCTCCTTTTTTTAAGTATCTAAATTCATCTTATACACCACATGTAGCAAAAGCTTACCATAGATCCTGTACAGATTTCTACTTCTTAGAACTCTTCTGGTCCTACCATATAGAATTAATAGTTCCCTTATTATGTATTCCTAAATATTGTTTATCTCCTCTTGCCCCCGAAAGGCCTTCAGATAAATTTAATGAAGGATGTGAAAGAGCTCTACAATGAAAATTGCAAAGATTAAAGAAGAAATAGAAGAAGACAGGAAATGGAAGAATCTTCCATGTTCATGGATTGGAAGAATTAATGTCATCAAAATGTCATACTACCCTAAGCAACTTACAGATTCAATGAAATCCCAATCAAAATACAAAGAAAATTTTCTCAGATTTAGCAAAAGCCATGATAATATCCATATGCAAATACAAGAGACCTCAAAGAGCTAAAGCAATCTTAAACAACAAAAACAAAACCGTTGGTATCTCAATACCAGATTTCAAAAGATACCACAAGGCATGTATGATCAAAATAGCCTATCTATTCCAAAAATATACATGTAGACCAATGGGGAAGAATAGAAACCCCAGAATAATCTACACAACTACAACCAAGTAATCTTTGGCAAATGAGCTAAAATCAATCCCTGGAGGACAATCTTTCAACAAATGGTGGTGGGAAAATTGAATCTATGCATACAGAAATATGAAACAAAATCCTACCTTGTACCTAATACAAAAATAAAATCACAATAAATCAAGAATCTAAATCTATGACCTGATACCATCAGGAAAACATTGAGGAAACTATTCAAGACATTGCATAGGCAAAGACTTCTTGGGAAAGGTCCCAGAAACACAGGCAATAAAAGCAAAATAGGCAAATGGGATTACATCAAGCTAAGAAGCATCAGCACTTCAAAGGAAACACTCAACAAAGTGAAAAAAGACAACTGAGAGAATGGGAGAAAATATTTGCAAGCTATGCAACTGATAGAGGATAAATATTTGAGACCTATAAAGAGCTAAAAAAAACTCAACAACAACAAAACAAAAACTTCAGTCATGACATGGGCAAAGGACACTAACAGGCATTTTTCAAATGATGAAATTCAAATGGCCCACAGACACATGAAAAAATGCTCAGGATCACTAGCCATCAGGGAAATACAAATCAAAACCACCCCAGTTAGAATGCTATTATCCAAAAATCAAAAAATAATAAATGCTGGTGAGGTTGTGCTGTTGGTGGGAATGTAAGCTAGTACAACCATTATGGAATACAGTATGAATATTCCTCAGAAATCTGAAAATAGGTCTATCACATAAATCAGCCATTCCACTCCTGGAAATTTACCCAAGCAAAATGTAAACAGCATATGAAACACTTAAATTTGCCCCCATGTTTATCTCAGCTCAATTCACAATAGTTACAATATGGAATCAACACAGATGCCCATCAAATGGTAAATGGATAATGAAAATGTGTTATATATACACTATGGAATACTACTAGCTATAAAAAAGGATGAAATTATGTCTTTTGAAACAAAATGGGTTCACCTGGAAACGATTATGTTTAGTAAAATAAGCCTGTGTCAAACAGAAAGTATTGTATATTTCCTCTGATATGTAGTAATTAATATAGAATAAAAATAGATAATAATGAAATGAATATCTTGAGATTTTATTGTTGTTTTAGCCCTTGTTTATATACTACCATGGAACTATGATCTTTTTATTTTTTTACTTGTTGAATATTACAGTTAGTGATGCATTAAGTCTGTGATTAAAGAGGGGACTGAAATTAAGGAAGGAAGGAGAGGGATTGAGGTAGGAAAAGAGTGGGAGGGAAGTGTGATTGCACTCTTAGAATTGTAGCTATGAAATACATGGTATCTCCTTATATTAACAAATATTTTAGAAACAGAGTTTGAAAAACTTAAGTACCAGTTAGCCCTTTTAATTCAGTCTCTTCAACTGAGTCCTATGAAGGCCTGGACTAGATACAGTACTCACGTTATACTGGTAATATATTTTTCTATTTGGAGGGAATGAAGAAATTTATATTAAGACAATTTCCTAAGTAATACAAATCAATACTCATCATTGCCAAAATGACTTTGCTATAATTGTTGGAAAGAAAGCGTCTCTTCAGTGTATTATCCATATTATGATCTCCTGAAATAGAGTTGAAGGTAATTTCAACTTATAAAATACATATCAATCATAGTAGCATAATGAGATATAATCAGGACTTTAAAGTCTGCTACATGAAATCTATGATTCAATCTATTGAAGCATTATTTTGTTAACACATGCTTTATAAATTTCTCTTAAAATTAACTTTTTTTCCCTAAAATTTGCCTATATCTAGCATTGCTACCATCCCCTCCATATTTCTTACATATTTGGAACAGTAAATATGATCCAGCCACTTAAATTATTTTATCACAATGTTATTATTACTACTAGATTACTACTAGCATTAGTAAAATTTACTGAGAACTTCCTATTTGCCACATACTGTTTTAAGTCCATTATGTTTATAAATCATTCATACTCACAGAGACTGTGGTTAAGGTTATTGGTAGATCAGTGTTAGATTTCTTGACAGATGAAATACCTTGTGTGAATATAGTCCTGAGCATTAAGAAAGTTAACCACAGTTAAGATAGACACAGAAATACATCCTTAAGGAATAAGGTGACAAGTATCTGGGGAAAAATGGCTGAAGACAGGAGTTAAAGGGTAAATAGGGACCATATCTTTTAAACATCCTGTTCAACCTTATCTCTGGAAGGATTCTTGATACCCACTGAGAACAAATAAAGCATCCTTTCACCTTTGGTCCTTAAAAGCAGTACTTCTGCTCTGTGTCATTTGATTATTGCTGTAATTCTTCACTAGTTGGGTAATTCCTTAAGAATTTTTATGTCTTTTTTTAATGTACTCTTCAACATTCATTTATGTGGTAACTGCTCGATAGTGCTGCTGAATTTATGTCTGCACTAGTAAGGATTCAATTTGCTGAATGTGTGGTCTTCAGTGAAAAAAGTTTCATGTGTATGGGAGTTTCTTACCTCTCTCTAGCACACATTTACTTCTTTCTCCTCCATTCCCTATGTCAACTTCTATACTACCATTGTGTCATGTGCATATTCAACTAGATTTTGCAAGCAATTTTTATATTTTCCTGCAACTTAATAACAAATTCTAGTTATGAATATTATGCAGTCCTAGAATACACTGACATTGGATTCCCCCCAAAATGAATCTTGTTGGTTTCTTTCAGAGACATCAAAGCTTATTTTTCCTTTAAATATGAGAGCACATTGCAATCCCCTTTGATTCAGTTTCATATTTGCAAAATTAAACCAGAAGCAAATGTAGCTTTGTAAAAATCATCTCTCCCATAAAACAAGATAAGTGAGAGAGGAGGAAACAACATAACAATTAGAAGCAAACCATCTTAGCAAGGTGATGAATTCTTTGAACGGTAAAAATGTATAATCATCAAAAAGTTTTATCTCCCTCTGAATGCTACATCACATAGGCATGTGTAAATGCCAACACACCTGCCTGAACATTGAGAAAAACACAAAGGCTCCATCATTCTTCTTACACTGGGCTCAATTTTTACCCTGAGGTGTTGTAGGCACTCATGTAGCACCGCATATTTTAAGACATTCAACATCTTGCATGAATGTTCTTGTGCCAGAGAAGATTATTCAAAATAATAGCCTGGAGTGGTGCCTGTGTACTTCAGAGGACTGCCTAACCCATTGTTTATTTCAAAAGGAGACTCAGGTCCCTGAGAATAGATATTGCCAATCACATTTCAATGTTGTACCAGAACCTCTAAGGAAACGGGAAGATTTGAAGAAAGGTAAGCATTTTATTCTGAGAATTGAATTAGCCATCTAGCCCACCAAACAAAAAAAAGGAAAAAACAAATAAGTAGACAATATGGAAGCAGAGAAGAGCAATTGATAATTCCAGAAATTTGAGGCAATGAAAATATAATTTAAATCTGATGTTGGCTGAGAGAAGAAAGTAATAGGAAAGGGAAAAAGAATATTTTCCTGCAAGATATTGCAAGAAATTTATATGAGAAATTTCCTTCTTCAGATTGTCTTAGTTTTGCTTCAACTAAAATCATTCTTTAGTTATAATATTTTTCTTATATTCATGTTTGAGGAAATTTAAAGATTTATTTAATAATTTTAAAGGCAGAGTTACAGAGAGAGGGAAAGACACACACACACATACACATACACACACACACAGAAGGAGAGAGAGAGAGAATCTTGATTCCACTGAGTCACTCTGCAAATGACTGCAAAACCAGGGCTTGGCCAGGCTGAAGCCAGGAGCCAAGAGATTCTTACAGGTCTCCTATGTGAGTGGCAGGGTTCCCAACACTTGGCCATCTTCATTGAGTTTCCCAAGCACATGAGGAGGGAATTGGATGGGAAGTGGAGCAGCCAGGACACATCTGGCATCCATATGGGATGCTAGCATTGCAGGTGGGAGGTTAACACACCAGGCTATAAAATGCCAGTCTATTGAGGAAATAGCATATGATGCTTTGAGGATAGTAGGAATATGATGGTAGGGTTAACACTGAGCCTACATATCTTAGAGGTTTAGCTCTCCACATATGAAAATACAGAAAAATTTACTAGACTGTAACTTCTGGGAGGACTGTAAATAAGCAAGCATTCTTCCTCATTGTCTCCTGGAAATTAAACAGAAGTAACAGTGACAAATATGTAGAGTTCATTTTCAGAGAACCTAGAAAGTATATAATCTGACTTCAAAACACATATAGAAGCTCCCAGAAGCACCTAAATAGCTAAAGGCTTGTGGGAATATGTGTTAATGAATGTAGAAAACAGCAAAAAGTCTTCATGGTGGCAGACCTCAGAATATATTGGTAAAATTCTGCACGTGGAGGTTTAGGACTCACTGGAAAGTTCAAGCCATATAGCTTGTTTGCAATAAACAGTGGGAAACTGAAGTGAGCTGAGTTTGTAAAAAAAAAGCCTTCCTGGAATTGATTTGGATTAAAAACAGGGAAGAATCTAGAATAATAAAGTAGAGCTGTATTTCAGGCAGCTATCTGTGACAATAAGGACAGCAGGAACTTCTGAGTTACAAACCCAAGGTAGCTTTTTTATTCATCAGAACGTACTTCATGGGGTTGGTGGTACAGCTGATTAAGCTGTGGCCTGGGAAATCTACACCTCATATTGGAGTCACGTGTTCTAGTCCAGGTTACTCTGTGCTCCTGATCCATACTCATCTAAATGTGCATTGGTAGTATCTGAAGAAGACCCAAATACTTGGGTGCCTGAAATTTACATTGGAGACTAGGATTGAGTCCCTGCCTCCTGGTTTTGGGTGTTTTAGGCATTTCAGGAGTGAAGCAGTGAAGCAGCATATGGAAAATACGTTTCTCTTGAGGCCCTTGCTGTGGCAATGCCGGCAATCCATGTGGGTGCTGTTTGGAGTCCTGGCTGCTCCACTTCCAATCCAGTTCCCTGCTAATGTGCCTGGGAAAGCAGTGAAAGGTGGCCCAAACCTTGGGTCCCTGCACTCACATGGGAAACCTGGAAGAAGCTCCTGGCTCCTGGCTTTGTACTGGCCCAGCCCTGATCATGGTGGCCACTGGAGGAGTGAACCAGTGGGTGGAAAATTATCTCTCTGTCTCTCTCTCTCCATCTATCGTTCCCTCTCTCTTTCTCTATGTAACTCTGCCTTTCAAATAAAATCAATGAATCTTTTTTAAAAATAAAAATAAAAAATATTTCTGTCTCTCTCACTCTCTCTCCACCCCCATTTCTCTCCCTCTCTTTTTATCTCTCTGTTATTCAAACAAATTAATCTTTGAAAAAAATATGAACTGTGCTGACATATATTGAGGCAAAGATATATAAAAATTGCAAAAAAATGTAATAACAGACACCAACAAGTTTTGATATGGAATACCACAGGTAAAATTGTTTACATAATCTTTTTTAAAACAATTACTAGAATTCACATTCAGTCAATCAGGATATTTTAGAACAAGAGCTATTGTAGTAAAGGGATAATGAGAATCGAATATATTTAAGTGAAGAATTAACACTACAACAATTTTGGAAATTATAGTGGAAAATTAAGGTAAATGGCATAAAAATAATTTAGCAATGAGTTAACTCATGCACAAAGACCTGAAAATATCAAAGTATTGAAAGACAACATAGAGAAACTATCCAGATTCTTATATAGACAATTGCTTTTGGATAAGATCACAGATGCACAGGCAGTTATAATAATAATAATAATAAAAGACAAGCAGGATTTTAGCAAATTAAGAAGCTATGCATAGCAAAAGAAGTCATTAACAAAGTGAAGAAACAACCAACAGGATAGGAAAACAATATTTGAATACTATGAATTTTATAAAGATTTGTATCTAGAGTATATGAGGAGCTTAATACATTTGAAAAAAAAACAGCAAAATGAACAATCCATTTAAGAATGGGCAAAAGATATGTGACGATTTTCAGAGGACAAAATATAAATGCTCAACAAACACATGTAAAATTCTCAGGACCACTAGTGATCAGAGAAATGTAAATCAAACTGATGATGAGGCTATCATCTCACTCTAATTAGATTAGTCACTGTCCAATATTCAAGAAATATATTGATAAATAAAAAAGTCCCGGTAAGGTTGTGAAGAAAAGGGAATCTAATGCAGTGTTGATGTGAATGAATGTAGTGTGGTATACTCTGGTTTCTCTTCAGATTATATAACTATTTTGCCTTTTACTAAAAATTAGCACAACCATTATGGAAAATAGTATGGCTGTTTCTCAAAAACCTAAAAATGAATCTACCATATGACCCAGCGATATCCCTTTGTCATATATACCCAAAGGCAATGAAGTCAGCATATGAGAACCCTGTGCTCTCATGTTGGTTGTCACTGAATTTGCAAAGGCAAAGATACAGAATCAACCTACATGTCCATCAACTGATGATTATATAAAGAAAATGTGGTATATACAGATTATGGAGTATTAGTCATAAAAAGAATGAAATCTTGACATCCGCAAAAAATAGGTTGAATAACAGATCAACATGCTGAGTGAATAAGCAAGGCACAGAAAGGCAATTTGCTTATTTTCTCTCTTACGTTAAAGTTATACACAGAATATAAAAATATATAAATTCCATATTATTTGGTATACATGCAGTTGTAAATGCTATCTTCACTGAATAAGAGCCTCTATTTAATAATATACTATTCATTTCTCACATTGTAACCTTTTTCCTGATTCACACAGTATATAATATTAATATTCCTATTTTTAAGAAAAATAGTGTGTATGAGTGTGGACATGTGTAATATTAACATTGTTAGTATTTAGTGGATTTTTGTATAAGTTGTAAGGTAGGGCTCTTATTTCATGATCCTGTATGTGAAGATAGAGTTTTGCCAGAACCATGTATTGAAGGAGTATCTATTCTCCAGGGACTGATTTTAGCATGTTTGTCAAAGATTAGTCAGTTGTAGATAGGAGGAATGATGTCTGGGGTTTCTATTTTGTTCCATTGTTCTATGTGTCTATTTTTCTGCAAGTACCAGGCTGTTTTGATTATAACTTCCCTGTATTATATCCTGAAGTCTAGTATTGAGCTAAGTCTGGATTTGTTTTTGTTGTTTAAAATATCGCGTTAGCTATAGGGGGTGTCTTGTGTCTCCAGGATTTTAGTATCATTTTTTCTTGTTCTGAGAAGAATGTTGCTTTTTTAAAAAATATATTCCTAGGCATTTGAATTTTCCAAAGCTATTGTTAATGGTACTGACCTTACAAGTTCTTTCTCAGACATGGCATTGTCTGTGTATACAAAGGTTATTGAATTTAATATTATATCCTACAACTCTACCAAACTCCTTATGAGTTCCAGTAGTCTTTCAGTGGAGTCTTTTTGATTTCCCTATATATAGGATCATGTCATTAGCAAAGAGGGATAATTTGACTTACTTCTTTCCAATTTGTATCCTTTGATTTCATTTTCTTGCCTAATGGCTTTGGCGAAAACTTGCAGAACTATATTGAAAAGAAATGGTAAAAGTGAGCATCCTTGTCTGGTTCTGGATCTTAGTGGAAATGCTTGTAACTGTTCCCCTAAATATGATGCTGGCTTGTCCTATATATTCAATATGATATTGGTTTGTCATATATTGCCTTGATTGTGCTAAGGAAGGTTCTTTCTATACCCAATTTTCTTAAGTATTTTTACAATAAAAGAAGGTTATATTTTGTCAAATGCTCTCTCTGAATTGATGAAGATGATCACATGTTTTCTATTCTTCAGCTTGTGAATGTGGTGGATCACATGTATATAAATATGTTGAACCATCCCTGCATAACAGGAATAAATCCTGTTTGGTATGTGTGAATGATCTTTCTAATGTGATGTTTTGGATTTGATTATTTAGTATTTTGTTGAGAATTTTTGCATTCATGCTCATTAGGGAAAATGGTCTATAGTTCTCTTTCTTTTTGTGTTTTTCTTGTTTTGGAATTAAGATGACACTGGCCTCATAGAAGGAATTTAGGAGTACTTGCTGCCTTTCAATTGTTTTGAGTAGTTTGAGAAGAATTGGAATTAGTTCTTCTTTAAAAGTTTGGTAGAATCCAGCAGGAAAGCCTTCTGGCCTTTGGCTTTTCTTTGTTGTAAGGGTCTTTATTACTGATTCAATCTCCATTTTGGTTATTTATCTATTTAGACTTTCTATGTCTTCATGACTCAATTTTGGTAGATTGTATGTGCCTGGAAATCTATCCATTTCTTTTAGATTTTTCAGTTTCCTAGCAATTTGTAGTAATTCCTGATTTTTTAAGATTTTATTTATTTACTTGAAAGGTAGACAAAAAGAGAGAAAAGAGAAAAAGAGAGAAAGGTCTTCATCCACTGGTTCACTCCCAAATGGCTACAATGGCCAGAGTTGTGCCGATCCAAAGCCAGGAGCCAGGAGTTTCCTACAGGTCCCCCACATAGGTGTAAGGGCCCAAGTACTCGAGCCAACTTCTGCTGCTTCCCAGCCTAAAACAGACAGCTGAATCAGAAGAGGAACAGCCAGGACTAGAACTGGCACCCATATGGGTTGGCAGTACCGCAGGCAGAGGCTTAACCTACTGTGCCACAGCATTGGCCCTGATGATATTTTATGTCTGTGGTATCCATTTAACATTTCCTTTTTCATTTCTGATTTTATTTATTTGGGTATTCTTCCCCAATTCATCTTGTTGTTGTTGTTGTTTAGGTCAATTGTGTATCCATTTTGTTTATTTTTTGAAAAAAAATTCTTCATTTTACTGATCTCTTGTATTTTTGTTTCAATTTTGTTTATTTCCTCTCTAATTTTAATTATTTTCTTCCTCCTAATAAGTTGAAGTTTGATTTGTTATTGTTCTTCCAGGTCCTTGAGATGCATTGTTAGATCATTTATTAGATGCCTTTCCAATTTCTAGATGTAGGCACTAATTGCCATCAACTTCCCTCTTAATACTGCTTTTTTTGTATCCCTTAAGTTTTGATATGTTGTGTTTTCACCTTCATTCAATACCAGGAATTTTGAGATTTCCCTTTTGGTTTCTTCTACGACCCACTGTTCATTCAAGGGTATGTTGTTCGGTCTCCATGTGTTTGCATATTTTCTATAGTTTCTTAAGTTGTTACTTTTCAGCTTCATTCCATTGTGGACAGAAAAGATACATGGTAAAAGTTTGAATTTTTGAATTTGTTGAGACTTGCCTTATAGCGTAGCATATGGTCTATCCTAGAGAAAGCTCTATGTACTGATGAAATAAATGTGTATTCTTCAGCTGTTGGATGAAATGTTCTATTGACATCAATTAAGTCTATTTGGTCCATAGCAAAGATTAGCTGTGCAGTTTCTTCCTTGAATTTATTGTCTTGTTGATTTGTTTATTGATGAAAGTGAGGTTTATGGTTGATGTACAATGTAATACTTTATCCATTTTAGTATTTTTTTTGTTCTAGTACCATTGGTTGAACTCTGTAATTAATACACAATCATTCTTAGGTGTTTAAATTTTAACTGAAAAGTGATCCCTGTTAGGAATTTGGAAAACATTATGCTGAGTGTAATAAGCCAATCCCAAAGGGACAAATACCACTTGTTCTCCTTGATAGGTGACAACTAACTGAGCACCAAAAAGGAAACCTGTTAAAGTGAAATGAACACTATGAGAAACGGTGACTTGATCAGCCCTCACCCTGACTGTTGATGAGCAGCTTAATATGTTATCCCTCTTAGTATTTTTTCTTTGTTCTACTTAATACTTTTGGTTGAATACTGTAATCAATACACAATTCTTCTTAAGTGCTGAAACTTAACTGAAAAGTGATTGCTGTTAAATGTAAGAGTGGGAATAAGAGAGGGCAGAGACGAGCAATTCGGGACATGCTCAAACTGACTTACCTCAAACAGTAGAGTTAGAAACATACCAGGGGATTCCAATTCAATCCCATCAAGGTGGCATGTACCAATGCCATCTCACTAGTCCCAGTGATCAATTTCTGTTCACAATTGATCATAATGATAGGAATAAGAACCAAAGGGATCACATAAACAAAGATAGTGTCTGCAAATACTAGCTGATAGAATCAAAAAGGGAGAGAATGATCCAACATGGGAAGTGAGACACACAGCAGACCCATAAAATGGCAGATGTCCTAAACAGCACTCTGGCCTCAGAATCAGCCCTTAAGGCATGCGGATCTGGCTGAAAAGCCCATGAGACTATTTCAGGCATGGAAAGCCAAGACACTCTGGGGAAAAAAAAAAAAAAAAACAAAAAAAAAAAAACCTAAATGAAAGATCTCCGTGAGTGAGATCCCAGTGGAAAGAATGGGTCATCAAAGAAGGAGGTACCTTTCTCTGAAGGGAGGAGAGAACTTCCACTTTGACCATGGCCTTGTCTAAAAATTATCAGAGTCAGTGAACTCAGGGGGCTTCCATAGCCTTGGCAGCACATGACAAGAGCCTAGGGTGATTACTGAGGCCATAAACAAGAGTGTCAATTTGTTAAGTCAACAACAGGAGTCACTGTGCACTTACTCCTCATGTAGGATCTTTGTCCTTAGTGTGCTGTACATTGAGATTTAATGCTATAACTAGTACTCAAACAGTATTTTTCACTTTATGTTTCTGTGTGGGTTTAAACTGTTGAAATCTTTACTTAATGTATGCTAAACTGATCTTCTGTAGATAAAGAGAAACGAAAATGAATCTTGATGTGAATGGAAGGGGAGAGGGAGTGGGAAAGGGGAGGGTTGTGTGTGGGAGGGACTTTATGAGGGGTGAAGCCATTGTTATCCATAAGCTGTACTTTGGAAATTTATATTCATTAAATAAAAGTTTGAAAGCAAAAAAAAAGGTTTTACTAATATAAAGAGAACAAATTTCATGTATATTATAGATATAATTCTAATAAAATAACCATATTTCCTTTGCTCCCTCCCTTAATCTCCTCCTTCCTTCCTTTGTTCTCTTTTCCACTTTAATTTCTACAGTAACATACTTCCAATTTATTTCTTAATCTCAAGCTTAACGCACCACTAACTGTAATACTCAAAAAGTAAAAAGTAGAAAGTCCACTATTCCAGGATTATAAAAAATAAATAATCATAACATGTTAGTTTCATTCTTATACTTTTTTGTATTCTATATTAACCACCTCATATCACAAAAACATATAATATCTGTCTTTGGGTACTGCATTATTTCACTAAGCAAAATTGTCTCCAGTTGCATACATTTTGTTGCAAAAGATAGGATCTTATTCTTTTTTAAGACTGATAGTATTCCATAGTATGTGTATATCACACAACAATCATTAGCATTTTTATACCAAAAAAAATTTATTGGATGAGAAAGAACATTTAAGACCAGTCTCATTCACAAATAGCTATGAAAAATTTTAAATACCTTGGAATAATTTTAATCTAGGTCTTGAAAAATCTCTACAAAAAATTACAAAATGCTAAGGAAATAAATAGAAGAAGACACAAAAGAAATAGAAAAATATTCCATATTCATGGATTGGAAGAATTAGTATATCAGAAGACCATACTACCCAAAGCAATATTCAGATCCAGTGAGATCCCAATTTGTATACCAAGGCTGTTCTTCTCAGATATAGGACAAACGACGCTAAAATTCATATGGAAATACTAAAAATATCCTTGAGAAGGACAGGCTTTTAGACAAATGGTGTTGGAAAAAGGGAGCTCTACATGCAGAAGCTTGGATCAAGATCCCTACCTTACACCTTACACAAAAATCAAATCACAGTGAATCCAGAATCTAAATTTATGACCCAGTACCTTCAAATTACTAGAAGAAAATATTGAGGAAACTGCAAGACATTGATATAGGCAAAGTTTTCTTAGAAAATACTTCAGAAGCACAGGCAATAAAAGCAAAAATAGACAAATGTGGTTACATCAAGCTAAGAAGATTCTACACTGGAAAGGAAATGCTCAACAATGTGAAAAGGCAACTGACAGAATGAGAGAAACTATTTGCAAACTATACATCTGATAAAGGATTAATATCAAGGATATATAAGGCACTCAAAAATCTCAGCAAAAAAAAAAAAATCCAGCTAAGAAATGGGCAAAGGACATGAGCAAGCATTTTTCAAAGGATGAAATTCAAATGGCAAATAGACAAATGAAAACATACTCAGGATCACTAGCCATCAGGGAAATGCAAATCAAAACCACAATGAGTTTTCATCTCACCCCATTTAGAGTGGCTATCATCCCCAAATCAAAAAATAATAAATGCTTCTGAAGATGTCGAGAAGATACCCTAATCCACTGCTGGTGGAAATGTAAACTAGTACAACCATTATAGAAGAAGGTATGGAGATCCCTCAGAGACCTGAAGGTAGATTTACTATAAATACCATTGGGTATTTATCCAAAAGAACTGTTATCATAATAGGAAAGAATGATTGTACTCCAGTATTTATAGCAGCTCAATTCACAATACCTAAGATATTGAGTAAACACATATGTCCATCAACAGATGACTGTTTAAAGAAAATGTGCTATTTATACACAAGTTTTGTCTTCCTGCCTCAGTATGTAATTAATGCATTTCTACCAGCAGTAATAAAACAGACAATTTTGTTTTCACTACAATACAAAACAAGAGAACAGCTTAGTAATTATTAGTGAGATGCGAGCAATAAAAACAAAAAAAAAATGCTGCTCTTTCTGTACATGTAAATGATATTCCTGTGATGGTTAATGTTTGTTGTCATTACGACTGAATGAAGGTGCACTGAAATTTCTGGTAGAGTATTACTTCTGAGCATGTGAGTATTTCTGGAAGAGACTGGCCTTTGAAACTGTGGACTAAGTAAGATCTGTTGTTCCCCAATGTGATTGGAAAGTATCCAATGGACTGAGGCCACAAAACAGAACAAAATGCAAAGAAATGGTCAATTCACTCTTTCTTTCCTGGTGTTTTAGACCTCTCTTTTTTTTTAATTTGACAGGAAGAGTTATAGACAATGAGAGAGAGAGATGAGAGAGAGAGAGAGACAGAGAGAAAGGTCTTTCTTTTTTTCTTTTTTTACAGGCAGAGTTAGTGAAAGAGAGAGACAGAGAGAGAATTATAGACAGTGAGAGAGAGACAGAGAAAGGTCTTCCTTCCATTTGTTCACTCCTCTAATGGCCAGTGATGCGCTGATCCGAAGCCGGGTGCTTCCTCCCGGTCTCCCATGCAGGTGCAGGGGCCCAAGCACTTGGGCCATCCTCCACTGTCCTCCTGGGCCACAGCAGAGAGCTGGACTGGAAGAGGAACAACCGGGACCAGTACCCAGGGCCCCAACCGGGACTAGAACCCTGGGTGCCGGCGCTGCAGGCAGAGGATTAGCCAAGTGAGCCATGGCACCGGCCCAAGAAAGGTCTTCCTTCCGTTGGTTCACTCCCCAAATGGCCACTACAGCCGGCGCTGTGCTGATCCGAAGCTAGGAGCCTGGTGCTTCCTCCTGGTCTCCCACGTGGGTGCAGGAGTCCAAGCACTTGGGCCCTCCCTCACTGCCCTCCTGGGCCACAGCAGAGAGCTCGACTGGAAGAGGAGCAACCAGGACTAGAACCTGGTGTCCATATGGGATGCAGGCGCTGCAGGCGGAGGATTAACCAAGTGAGCCTGTCCCTTAGATCCCTCTTTGTACATCAATGCTCCACTGTCTTGGACCTATGTACACCATGACTCTCACAGATGCCTCCCCAGGTTTTCAGGTTTGGAGCTGGATTGACCCACCCTACCAGCCTCAGGAACACATATTGTGAGACTTCTCAGTCTCCATAATCACGTGAGCCTACCCTCATAATATCCCCTTTTGCCTATCTATCTATACGTATCCTATTGTCTCTATTTCTCTGGTTATTAAAATCTCTGTAACAACTTTAAGTTAAAAAGAAATTCTAAATGAAGTTAAGGAAAGTATATTTCATTTTATTGTTTAAAGATTTGCTACATTTTTTTTAAAGGCAGAGTACAGAGAGGGAGAGAGAGACAGAGACAGAGAGAGAGGGAGATCTTCCATCTGCTGGTTCACTCCCCAAAAGTCTGAAATGGCTGGAGCTGGGAAAGTTGGAAGCCAGGGGGCTGGATCCTCATTTGGGTCTCCCACGTGGGTGGCAGGGACACAAACACTTGGGTCATCTTCTGTTCCCTCCCCATGTACATTAACAGGGAGCTGGATTGAAAGTGGAACAGACAGGGCTTAATGGGTGTGCATATGGGATGTTACAAACAGCAGCTTTACCTGCTGTACCACACTATCAGTCCCAAGAAACTAAATTTAAAAAAATGCATGAATGAGACAAACATTTGGTTCAGTCTTTGAGATGCCATTTGCACATCCTGCAACTCATATCAGGCTGCCTGTTTGAAGTCTGATCTCTGCTTTCAGCCCCATGCTAATGCATACCCTGGGAGGCAGTAGGTGATGGCTTAGGTACCTGGGTCTCTGAAACCCACATAAGAAACCCAGATGCATTTTTAGACTTCTGCTTTTGGCCAGCCCAGCATAATGTGTTGTGGGAATTTGGGCAATAAACCAGCAGATGGAGGATTCTCTCTTTTTTTTATCTCTCTCTCTCTTTTTCTCTGTGTGTGTGTGTTGGGGGGGGGTGTGTGGGGAGGTTGCCTTTCAAGTAAAGTGATAAATAAACTTTTTTGTTTACATAAAACAATGCACATACATGCCTATGTATTCCAAAAAATGTACAACAAAAAACATGTGAACTAACAAAAGTATTTCCAGAAAAAAAAGACATAAAATGCAATATAAAGAAGAAAAAAATAAAAAAATTAAGCTTTGTAAAAAATTGATAAAAGGAAAATAAAGCAATTAATATATTGGAGAAATATTATCGATTGAACGTTTATATTCCCCTTAGCCAAAGTCACAAGATTAAATCCTAAAACCCAATGTGATAAAATTAGGAGATGGGGAATTTGAAATTAGGTCATGAAAATGCATCCCTCCTAAATGAGATGACTGGCTTTGTAAGAGACTGCAGAGACTTCCATCAGCTCTTCTGCCATGTGAGATCACAATGATAATGGAGCCCTCTATGAACCAGGAAGCAAATCCCCACTACACTCTGGAATCTATTGGCACTCTAAACTTAGTTTCTGTTTTCTCTAAATCACCCCTTCTGGTATTCTCTTACAGCAGCCTGAATCAGGACAGGAAGTAATAAATATTGCAGTAGGCAAATTTCTAAAATGGACTCCAAGATTTCTTGCCATAATCCTGAGACTGAAAATTATGAGATCACATGCCCTGACTTGGTTCCATTACATGTCAAATGATTTTTTTCCCAAAGTATTTCAGAGACTAATCAGTTAACTTTGAGTTCATCAAAAGATTACCTGGGTGTACGTATCTTAACCACATGAGATCTCTCAAAACAGAGAGATTTGTCCATCTGATAGCAAAAGGAAAATACAGAGTGGATCAGCTCAAGGCACAAGAGGATTCCATGTGCTATAGTTGTCTTTGAAGTTGGAGAATGTCCTAAGAGCTGAGCACAGAAAATAAACAGACTTCATTCCAACATCCCAAAAGAACCAAATTCTGCTTAGACAACCAGATGAGCTTAGAAGGTACTTCTATTCCACAGTCCAGAAAGGAGCCCAGGCTAGCAGAGTCCTTTACTTTTACCTGCAAGACCTTAAGGAGAACCCAGTTAACTCATTTTGGGCTTCTTGCCTATAGAACTACAAGATGATAAATGAAGTTTTCCCCCACTAAGTTCTGGCCATTGGTTATGTGGCAATAGAAAAGGAAGGTAAAATGTAAATAGACAATATGGAAATAGATAATGGAAAAACTGTAGATTGAATGAATTTGTTGAAAATTTTACCATATAAATAAAGCATTTATAAATGAAGAAAAGAAAGAAAAAGAGAGAAAGAACAGATAGTATTTTGTTTGGGGACTAGTAATAACACATATGGGGCAAATCTAAAGAAATAAAAGCTATTACTTTGTAGAAAACAGATGGAATAATATATAGTCACATTTTATTGTATCTACATAAAGAAACTCTGGAAGAATACAGAAGAAACTATTAATAATAATAAAAACTAAAAATTCAAAGTGGAGGCTGACAATTGGATTAATGGCAGACAGGTGTGGTAGGAAGCATGCATTTTTATAGATCTGTGTATTCTGTACTTGAGCTATGTGAATTTATTTCACTATAAATGATTTTAAAAAGGATTACTTAAATAACTCATAAACACTAGTTTGCCTTTGTGATCTAAGCCTCTGCTGGTGTGATTTAATTCCATATTTTTTCTATTGGCCTTATACTCAAATAAATATAATTCTTTTTATACCATTTCCACTACATTAAATATATGACAGACAGGTAATTGTCAAAGCCTACATACCTTCAAACACCTAGGGAGTGTTTTTTTGACAATACCCTTTTTAATTAAACAAGATGTCCTTTGGAGAAGCCAAGATGGAAGCACTTAGAAGTCCCTTTTCACTCCTCTGTGGAAAGTGTGGGAAATGAATAATGGACATAGGTAATTAAAATGAGAGTTTTTGAATTGCCTAAAATGACATTGAGCAATACCAAGAGGACATTCTTGGGAACATGCAAAAAAATCAAAAGTCTTCTTAATAGGTATGGGGAACAAGAAAAGAAACAAGAATTACCCTTTAATTTAGACAGACTGATAACGTTATTCCTTCTAGATTTGGCTCCCTGGTAAGAAAGAAGAATCTCCTGTTAACATGAGGAGGGATATTATTCTAATAAGATTAATATGGCAGGTTGATAAAAGTGAGAAAGGGATGTGATTGTCATTGTTTTGGTAACTTCTTCTCCTAAAATACATCATGGAGACAGGACAGAAAGGATGTAAATGTCTTTATAATGAATATATGCAGAGACCATGTGGTAACATTGTATCTCCCAAATGGCCTCTGTTTCTAGATAGCACTCTAATCTGGAATGTTATTGATAGCCTACTTTTGGATCTGTTTCAAGCCCATAATTGTATTTATCTCAAGAAGAACTAAGGGAATGCATATGAAAAAAAAAAGACAATCAAACTTTAACCTAGGGATTATTGGATACATTTAAGAAAAATAAACAAATGAAGAGTTACAAGGATTGTAATAATTCATGGTATGTGGAATAAATGATGCAAGAAACAGTATGCTTATACATGAACTTTATAAATTCTTTTTTTCCTCAGTAAAATTGGCAATCTTTGAGGAGAGATTAAATCAAGAAATAATCCTAAATACTTACTGAGTTCTTCCAGAGGACATGGATATATTGTGGGCACAGATTCTCTGTTTCTCTCTCTCTCTCTCTCTTTCTCTCTCTCTCTCTCTCTCTCTCTCCCCCACCCTCCCTCCCTCTTTCTTTCTCTCAATTTTTATTACAGCCAGATAGATGCAGGTAATAAAAAACCAACTCATCTCTACTTACAATAAAGCCCTAAAATAAAAAAAAAACAAACCTTATTATAAGGACATGAAATTTCAAATGAAAGTATAATTGGCTTGCTGCATTTTAAGACTGCATTACTGAGCTACAACATTATTGTTGTAACTTTATTACATGCATTTAAAATTGAGCTTATTGTAAAGCAGTTTGGATTCTCTGTCTCTGTCTGCCTCATCATTCAACCTGCCTGTTCACCCCAATTTCTCCCTGATGAAGAGCAACACCCTCTCCTGATTTCCCCAGCAGTATAGGTCACAGTTCATTCTCAATCGCTCACACAAGGTGTTACATGGGTTCTACAAATTCTCAGTTATAGCCATTCCAATATGTCCTACATAGACTAGTCTCTCACATTTTAGAAACTTTCCTCACTTTGTAGGCATCAATTCTCAGCTAATAATATAATTGAGGAAATATCTCCCACTCGTGAATGTTCAGAGGCTTCTGGCTTTGTTTTCAAATGGCCAAACATAGTGAAGAAAATATGTTTAGCAGCTGTTTCCATATTTTTGCAAATGTTTTTGGGCCAGCACTGTGGCGCAGCGGTTTAATGTCCTGGCCTGAAGCACCAGCATTTCATATGGCCGCCAGTTCAAGACCCGGCTGCTCCTCTTGCAATCCAGTTCTCTGCTATGGCCTGGGAAAGCAGTAGAAGATGGCCCAGGTCTTTGGGCCCCTGCACCCATCTGGGAGACCCAGAAGAAGCTCCTGGCTCCTGGCTTCAGATCAGCACAGCTCTGGCTGTTGCAGCCAACTTGGGAGTGAACCATC
Organism: Oryctolagus cuniculus; assembly: GCF_051225735.1. Taxonomy (NCBI): domain Eukaryota; kingdom Metazoa; phylum Chordata; class Mammalia; order Lagomorpha; family Leporidae; genus Oryctolagus; species Oryctolagus cuniculus. The sequence goes on from NC_142873.1 coordinate 88,893,395, forward strand.
AGAAGGAAGACCTCTCTCTCTCTCTCTCTCTCTCTCTCTCTCTTTCTCTCTCCCACTCTTCTCTCTGTGTAACTCTGACTTTCAAATAAATAAATAAATATTTTAAAAAAATATTTTACTGCTAAAAATCTCTGTAGTCATAGAACAGATTAATCATTTTTATTATGATTCCATCTTTACAAAAGATTGCCAATACAAAAAGAGTCATGTTCTTCTTGAGGAAGAACTGTTTTCCATTCTAAGTGCAAAAACTACCATTAAACGAAAATCAAACTTAATGTGATCACAGTACTTAGAAATTAATGATTCATGATTCTACCATACAAGTTTAGAGTCATTCGTGACTTGGGATCAGTCTGTCTGGGCTACAATTTGGTCCAGCATTTACTTATCACTATGACTTTCAGCAATGTTTGAGCTAGATGAAGTAAATGGATTAGTAATTCATTAATAAAAGATTTCATTTTTATGAAAATTAAAGAATAAATTATGGAAAAATTGTTTCTGCTTTGTATAATGCCTGGCAAAGAAATTAGCCCTCACTACCTACTAATACTATTATAAAAATAAGTGCAAATCATCTAGGGAAGACCACTATGTGGCCAAGAGCAATTTATTTTCTGTTTTTATGTGAGTTAGAAAAAAAGGCAGAGTCAAGTTGAAGAAAGAAATATTTGAAACAAAAGTTTTGCATGGTCAAAACCACAGAAACTTGCCATGGTCAAAGGCTTTGAATCTACAGCTACATTTAATCTCAGTATCTCCTTGTCCTTTGAAATTGTTGTCAACTAAGCCTACACAAATCAAACAAAAATATCCTAATCTTCCCTTCCTGCTACTTGACTACCCAGCTCTTTCTCTTTGCCATCACCAATTTTCAAACAGTGGAATCTGAGTCCCACTTTGATTTTATCACTACCCTCTCACTGTTCAAACAATGGCAATAGAGTCAAAACAAAAATATTCTCCCTATTTGTCCCTAACTTTCTTGAACATATTTGAGTCCTTATCTTCCTTGAACCAAGTTGTTATCAGCCCATCCTTGGTTACTTGAAGAATATCTCTTGCAGCAGTGTTTGCTCTAGTAGACTACTTCACCTGACTGGATTTCCACATCTTTACATGTGTGTGTGTGTGTGTGTGTGTGTGTGTGTTTGCCTGCCTCACCAGGCTTTCTCTCTTTCCTACCTTCTTGGCAATCTCCTAAAATATTAATGGTCTTTCTAGGTTTGTCTATGCCTTCTATTCTCATTCTTTCTGAAATCCAAAAGAAATCCCATTCATTTCCATATCTCTTAGTTCCACAATTTCTACCATGGTTTATCTCTCTCTTTTTTTTTTTTTACTTTTAAACTACTGGTAAATTTATTTTTAAAAAAGTAGACTGCAATTACTTTCCAAATAAGGAATGCCAAGTTGCCTTTAATGCTTAAGAAATATAATCAATCATTAAATAGCTGCAAATTGGATTATTCCATTCCAATACTTCCAAACAGAATCCAGTGTAATTAGATCATTTTACAAAGGTGAAAACTATTGGTTCTCAGCTCTGGGTGTCCATTAGAATCACCAGGAAAGGTTTAAAAAAATGAGTGCTTCAACTGTTGAAATCTTTACTTAATATATGCTAAACTGATCTTCTGTATATAAAGAGAATTGAAAATGAATCTTGAATGTGAATGGAAGGGGGGAGGGAGCGGGAAAAGGGAGGGTTGCGGGTGGAAGGGAAGTTATGGGGGGGGGGAGCCATTGTAATCCATAAGCTGTACTTTGGAAATTTATATTCATTAAATAAAAGTTAAAAAAAAAGCATTCATTTAAATAAATGAAAAATAATGAGTGCTTCTGACATAGTAGTTAATAGGTATCAATATTCTTCAAGTTCTGTAGGGTGCTCTGATGTGCAGCAAAAGTTTTAGTCAACCCATTTTGAAATATCAAGACAATAAGTGGAAACTGGAGTGGATAATTTATACTTGTAACCTATAAATCAAACACCTATTATATACTTACTATCTCTTGAGATTCTAACAAGTCTACCAAAAAATCTCTTAAATAGCTACTTAAATATCTCAAGAGAGACAATGTCTAAGTTAAGAATTTCAAACTGCCGGTGCCGCGGCTCACTAGGCTAATCCTCTGCCTTGCGATGCTGGCACACCGGGTTCTAGTCCCGGTCGGGGCGCCAGATTCTGTCCCAGTTGCCCCTCTTCCAGGCCAGCTCTCTGCTGTGGCCAGGGATGGAGGATGGATGATGGCCATGGGAGACCAGGATAAGTACCTGGCTCCTGCCATCAGATCAGCGTGGTGCGCTGGCTGCAGCGCGCAGGCCGCGGCGGCCATTGGAGGGTGAACCAACGGCAAAAGGAAGACCTTTCTCTCTGTCTCTCTCTCTCACTGTCCACTCTGCCTGTCAAAAAAAAAAAAAAAAAAAAAAAAAGAATTTCAAACTGAATTCTTTTCCACCATTGCTGAATCTTTAAAGTTACAAGTCTTTGAAATTTTCCTAGCTATATAAATGCTCATTAGTATCTTGTTGCCCAATAAAGAGTCCAAGAAATAATCCTTGACAACTTCCTATCCCTTAGAACCAACATATAATCATCACTAAGTTTGATATCTTATTCCTCTTGTTGCCCATGTCCTTTTAGCTCCAATCCTATACTTAACACAATCTGGTCATAAGCATTCTATCTGAATTACTGCAAAGCCACTTGATTGTTTCACCTAGCACCATTCAGGCCTTCCCCATCCATTTTCCATCCTTACTCAATTAAAAATGAACAACTCATGATTATTTTCTTCAGTAAAAATTCTTTAATGTCTTCCTGTAATTCTTAGGATCAAGACCAAAATCATTCCACAATTTGATCCTTGCTTACATTTCCAGGGTCTTCCTCTGCCCTTCCACCTCTGGCAAAATATTCTTATGCATATATTCCTACTGAGTTTTCTGTTACCTAATTGCCAAGCTTTCTATTGTTTCAAGACTTTGTCATAGGTGGTTTTATCTGTCTAAACTATTCAAACAATTTAATCTCTAATCATTGGGCCCTTTGTTCTCTCTTTAAGGTTTAACGTTGTTTCTTTAGAGGGGAACAGGGATTTTCCTCTCACCAAAGTATGTATCACTTGCTACCCTCATCCACCACCTCAACTACCTTCCAGATATTACCAGTACATTATTTTTTTTTCCACCAATATTTACTATTCATGAACATAATTTTATTAATAGAACTCCCATGTTTTGGCCTTCCTTTTTTTTTTTAAGATTTTATTTATTTTATTTAAGAGGTAGAATTACAGACAGTGAGAAGGAGAGACAGAGAGAAAGGTCTTCCATCTGTTGGTTCACTCCCCAGTTGGCCGCAATGGCTGGAGCTGCACCAATCCGAAGTCAAGAGCCAGGAGCTTCTTCCCAGTCTCCTATGTGGGTGCAGGGGTCCAAGGACTTGGGTCATCTTCTACTGCTTTCCCAGGCCAAATCAGAGAGCTGGATTGGAAGAGGAGCCGCCGGGACTAGAACCAGTGCCCATATGGGATGTCGGCGCCATAGGCGGAGGATTAACCTACTGTGCCATGGCACCATTGGCCTTCCTTTCAGCTCAGTATAGCCATGTAGTTAATTTCTGTCTATGGGTTGTGAACCAAGCTGATATATGTCACTTCCCAATTATGACCCTAAAGTGGAATCTGGATCCATGTATCTGCCCATTCCCCTTCTTCCTTTCTGATGAGAAGATAATGAGAACTTAAGGAACCACCAAAGATTTGAAAACAAAAGCCATGTATTGTTCCACTAACCCTGATATACTTAATGTCAGGAATTTGTTGTTTTTAATCATTATATTTTCAAGTCCTTTTCTTAGTGGTTTAGCTATCAATTTTACACACAACATTTCTTGTATTATGATATTTATTACTCTATATCATAATTGTTTTAACATTTTTCTAATCTGTCATATACCATCTCTTAGTCACCATTTTGCAGCACTTAACAGAGTCTAATAAAGATTGAATGAATGAATATCTACAGGGTAGAGTTTGGGCATGATGGGTTATGCTTCTAGAAATTTCCTGATTTTTAAGTCTATGGCTCTTTGCATGCCTCAATGTTATCCCCCACAAATAATTGCCTTAGCTATAGCCTGTCTCGTCGCATCACTGACCCTACTACCAATGCTGCTCTAAGCACTGTGTGCTGAGTTTAAGTTCTGACCATTTCCTTATAGAGATTGGGTGATCTGAGCATTAGAGCCCCTTAAATCAGGGTACAGAATGGACCATTTCTTGCTGACATGCTACATTTCCTTTTTGCTTTGAGTGAGATTATACAGTGCACTAAAATGATACCTTCAGTACTGAATGATTTGGCATTCAAGAGAATTAAAATAAGGCTTTCCTTTATGGTTAAAAGTAAATTACAAAAAAACGGGATACTGGCAGGCAATTACTCTATAAGCTGTAGGAATGAAAGGGATTTCACAATGTGAACAGTTCAGATTCATATAATGTGAAGCTGTTGGCAAGTGGGAAATCACTTGGTAATCTAAAGGAGAGAACTGAGCCTCTGAATACAAACTTCCTCTTTCACACACACACAGAAACACAAAATCACACACAACAAATGCATTAAATGTAGATGTTTTGAGGTATGGATTAAAATATTTAGCTCAACATGTATTATATTTTTTTAAAAAACTCTGCACATCCTCTCAATACATGGTTTATAAAAAAAAAATAGGGGCTTCAGGGTCTTAGTCCACCCGAATGAGGATGGACTGGGTCTGAAGAAAGGTAAGTGCGCCGCTCGCCCCTTCCCCCAACCTCCCGATCCCAGAGATAGTTAGGCGCAGAGGGGAGTCAAGTCAAGCAAGACCTCATTTATTGAGTGTGTAGCAAAGCCTTTTAAAGCACAAGACCGCAGGATTACTGGGGCAGGGCATAAGGACCAACCAATTACTTAAAAGGTCATTTTACGGGGCGATTTTTTACAGGACCAGCCATATGTCTGTATACTCGTCATCAGTTGTCGTCACCTCCCTTGATGCTGCGCAGCCAATCAGCTTTGATGGTAAATGACTTTGGGTACCACCCACCTTACTTCCTTTGGGCACCATCTTTAAATTGCCTCATGTGTCTAATTTCCCCACAGATAAACCTTACTTCCTTTGGATGCCAACTTTGAATTGCCTCGTGTGCCTAATTCCCCCGCAAGGGGTCAGTACTGTGGCATAGTAGTTTAACCTGCCATCTGCAGCACCTGAATCCCTTTTGGGCAACAGTTCAAGTCCTATCTGCTCCACTTCTGAATGAACTTGCTGCTAATGTAGCTGGGAAAGCAGCTGAAGAGGAACCAAGTGCTTGGACCCCTGCACCAATGTGGTAGACCCGGATGATGATCCAGACTCCTGGCTTCAGTCTGGTCTAGCTCTGGCTGTTGCGGCAATTTGAACATGGAACCAGCAAATGGAAGTCTTCTCTCTTTGCCTCTGCTTCCCCCTCTGTGTAACCCCACCTTTCAAATAAATCAATAAGTCTTTTTTAAAAAATAGATAAATATAGAGACACAGCTGAAATAAAAGCATCTGTACTTTGTGATATTACATGTCTAAAATTTAAAATTAGTAATTATGTTGACTTTGGAAATTCATTGAATTGTATCCCTGCAAAACTTGTATGTTCTTCAGAACATGACCAGGTCAAGTTGCAAAGAGGTCATTAAGGTGGGCCTTAATCCAACCTGACTTGTATCCTTATGGGAAGGAGAAACTTGGATACAGGCATGCATGCTTGGGGAGTACCACACAAAGCTGAGGTCAGAGATCATATTGATAAATCTGTAACCAAGTAATGCCTAAGACCTACAAGAAACTACCAGAAGCTAGAAGAGCACAGGAAACAAATGCTCCCTTACAGATTTCCAATGTGGCCAGCCCAGGTAACACTCTGATCCTGGATTTCTGGACTCCAGAACTATGAGACAGTAAATTTCTATTGTTTCAGCCACTCAGTTTTTGGTACATTATCACAGCAAATCAAGCAAACTAAGACATGCCCTGATGATTTTACAATTGTTAATAATGCCATCCTTTTAAGTGTCAAAGGGATTACATAAATAAGACCAGTGTCTGCAAATAATTGGTAGAATTAAAAAGGAGAGAATGATCCTACATGGGAAGCAGGATACACAGCAGACTCATAGAATGGCAAAACAGCACTCTGGCCTCAGAATTAGACCTTAAGGCATTCAGATCCGGCTAAAAAGCCCATGAGAGTTTTGCAGGCATGGAAAGCCAAGACACTCTGGGGAAAAAAAAAAAAAAAAAAACCTAAATGAAAGATCTCTGTGAGTGAGATCCCAATGGAAAGAACAGGCCATCAAAGAAGGAGGTACTTTTCTCTGAAGGGATGAGAGAACTTCCACTTTGACTATGGCCTTGTCTAAATAAGATCAGAGTTTGCAAACTCAAGAGGCTTCCATAGCCTTGGCAATTCATGACAAGAGCCTCTGGTGATTCCTGACGTCATAAATAAGAGTGTCAATTGTTAAATCAACAACAGGAGTCACTGTGCACATGCTCCCCATGTAGGACCTCTGCTCTTAATGTGTTGCACTATGCGAATTAATGGTAAAACCACTACTCAAATAGTACTCTATACTTTGTGTATCTTTGTGGGTGCAGTCTGTTGAAATCTTTACTTAGTATATACTATGTTGATCTTCTATAAAGATAATTGAAAATGAATCATGATGAAGAATAGGATGGGAGATGGGATGGTTGTGGGTGGGAGAGAAGTTATGGTGGGAAAAGCTGCTATAATTCAAAAGTTGTACTTTGGAAATTTGTATTTATTAAATAAAAGTTGAAAAGAAAAAATAATGCCATCATTATTTAATAAAGATTCATGGTTAGCTCAACAGAGCCTTCAAAGCTATGCTATGTAATCCAAAGGGATTACATCAAGAAGAGTTGAATTTTTTAATGTCTTGCTGCAAAAAAAAAGGACCTTTGCAAGACTGGAGGAGCTCAAGACTTATTTCATAGGATTATTGCATGCCATTGTTCAGGGTTAGCACACACAGCTCCAAAGATCACTATTGTCAATGGAGATACTGTCAATTTGTATATTCACTAAAATAATTTCTGACGTGATATTGACATCTCATGTCTTAAGTAAAATGATACATTATAATTTTCTGACCTATGCAAATGGAGTGCCTTTAGGAAGGGACCATATTTTTCTAATTGGTATGATTGAAGTCAAGCAGGTGTCCTGATATATCCATGTAAACATATTATTTTCAAGCCCTATTAATAAGACATAAACGTCTCATGATGTTGTCTAATTAAATTAAAGCAGAATTTCTAAACTGTCAGACTAAAAGCTGTATTTGGCTTGCAGATATATTTGGAATTTCCTCTTTATCCATGAGGGATACTTTCCAATACCCTCCAATGCGTTCCTGAAATTGTGGATAGCATTGAACCTTAAAATTCAATGTTCTGTCCCATACATACATATGTGTGATGAAGCTTAATATATAATTTAGGTTTGATAATATATTAATAGCAATAAATACTAATAAAATAATTATAACAACATAATGTAATAAAAGTTATATAAAACATGTGGATTACTAATTTTTATAATTTTTCATTTACTATTTTCATACCTGGGTAGACTAAGGGCAAATCAAACTGTGGAAAAACAAACACTATTAATAGGTGGGGAAATATACAGTAATTCCTGCTCTAAACCTCTGATTGAAAACCTAAAACCTATGTCATTTATATTAAAATCTAGATATTCTGATTTTTTGGAAAAAAAATCAGAAAATGTGGCTGTGTGGACCTTCATTCCAACATGCAAGGGGGTGCTGGAGGTGAGGGGAAGGAGGATTGAGTGTATACTTACCAGCCTCATCCAGTCCCAGCCATGGGACTATCAGATGATGCATCACCCAGTTATCCTCTTGCTTATCTTACAGAAAAAGCATAAAAACAAAGGCATATCAGGATCTCTTATGAAAGGTGGGAAAATAAAATAGAGTGACATTTCAGAAACTGAGAGCAGCAGGTATATCCATAACTTCATTCCCTGATCCTGAGGCATTTTGGTTAGAGCATCCAGCTTAAGGCACTCCACTAAAGCACAGAAACCCTTCGGGGCAGCTCTTTCCCTTCTTAGACATTAGCACCTTCCTGTGAATGTGCTTATCAGCAGCACTCCAGTCCCTGAGGCTAATGGTGAGAGTAAGTTTGATAAAGGAGGAAGGAAAAGGATCTAGAACAAGGGGAGTGTCTGGAGAGTGTTGGGCTGAGTGAACTCCAAAGCACAGGCCTATTTTTTTTCTTATTTTTAAAGATTTATTTGAAAGTCAGAATTACAGGAAAGTAGAAACAGGGAGAGAAGAACTTTCACCAGCTTTTTACTCCCCAGGAGGCTGCAAGGAACCAGGAGTTTCATCCATGTTTTTCATTTGGGTGGCAGCATCCAAACACTTGGGCCATCTCTCCATTGTTCTTCCCAGGCCATTACTGGGGTTGGAAGTGGGGCAACCAGGACATGAACCTGCACTCATATGGGATGATGGCATCTCAGGCAGTGGCTTTACCCACTATGGCACAATGCTGGCCCCAAGGTCTATATTCTGGCATTCTAATAATAGCTATATCTTGATATTAGAATTCCCTTATTAATACATTATAAATAAATAGCTAAATATATTTTGCTATGTCCTTAAGCCTCCAGGGTTCCAAGTCTATCCATCACCTGGTACTTCTAAAAGTAAATATTGGGATACATTCGGCAAGATTGTAATTTTTAAAGTTAAAGTTTTATTTTCCTGCAATTTTTAGGTCTCTATAATCTAATTCCTGTTCAGTAGAAATTGATAAATTTGGTACGACACCAAAATACTGGATAAAACAAGTTAAGTATCTTGTATGGTGTTTATTATTAAAATTTTAAGCATAAAAATGATGAGCACATTGATTCACATATGAAAACATAAGAAAAATGCACTCAAAGTCAAATGATATGATGTATAACATACTACTTGTGTGGGTTTAGCCAAATTATTTAACTTTTCTAAGGTTCATTTTATTCTTTAATCAACTCCATGCTATTTCTCAGGCTTCAAGAAGAAAATGGAAAAATGTTTTATAAATAATGAAGTGTGGTACTGCAACGCATCTTTTTCAAATCAAGTTTACTATACTTAGAACATTTCCATGTAAATAGTACTTGTGTGTGTGTGTGTGAGTGTGTGTAGCGGTGAGGGGGCAGTTGATCTTCACGTACCATAGTTCAACATTTTTTTTAATTTATTTGGCAGGTAGAGTTATGGACAGGGTGAGAGAGAGACAGAGAGAAAGGTCTTCTTTCCGTTGGCTCACTCGCCAAATGGCCGCTACAATCTGCGCTGCACCGATCCAAGGCAGGAACCAGGTGCTTCTTCCTGGTCTCCCATGCGGGTGCAGGGGCCTCAGCACTTGGGCCATCCTCCACTGCCCTCCTGGGCCTTAGCAGAGAGCTGGAGTGGAAGAGGAGCAACTGGGACTAGAAACTGGAGCCCATATTGGATGCCGGCGCTGCAGGTGGAGGATTAACCAAATGAGACACGGCGCCGGCCCTGTTCAACATTTTCACAAAAGTTTTAATCTCCCATGTTTATGGATATAGAAATTTAATCCGAGAGCAAAGAATTTTAAGCATTTATATGAATAATAAAGGAAGTCTCATGGTTAAAAAATATATTATCAATGCACAGGTAAAACAAATCAAAATCAACATTCTCAATGATTCTCATTTTTCCATGACAGAATTTATGAAAATAAAATAATTTAGAAGATTAGACTATGGGCCCCAAAATGTGCCACTCTGGCATGTGGTTTATTTTGAGCTGAAGGCAATTGAGAATCAATAGCTACAAAATGACCCTGGTTTTGGAGTTTCCTTTATATGACTAAAAGAGTAACTTCTGATAAATCAGGACTATCATAAATCCCTTCTCTTGGGAGGGAGGTTTTTGGCCATGTAGACAGTAAGTTCACAAACAACTCTTACTAAAGTCAACTTTATCTCCCATTTGTTTCCTCACATATTCATTTTCCACACTTTACCACACTTTGAAGCCAAATCCTCCCTTCTCTTTTCTAGTCCCTTCACAATTTACCACCCTTTGTTAAAATGGTATAAAGTGGGGCCAGTGGTGTGGTATAGTGGGTAAAGCTGACACCCGCAGTGCTGCCATCCAATATGGGCACTAATTCAAGTCCTGGCTCCTCCACTTCTGATCCAGCTCTCTGCTATGGCCTGGGGAAGCAGTGGAAGATGACCCAAGTCCTTGGGCCCCTGCACCCACGTGGGAGACCTAGGAGAAGCTCCTGGCTACCCACTTTGGATTGACTCAGCTCCAGCCATTGTGGCCATTTGGAAAGTGAACCAGCAGAATGGAAGATTTTCTCTGTTTCTCTGCCTCTTCCTCTCTGTAACTCTGATGATTTTCTATTTCTTTCATGTCTGGTCCTGATAACCATTATTTTACTGGCTGCTCCTGTGAGTTTGATTTCTTTCTTATTCCACATATAAATGAAATCATATGATATTTGTGTTGCTACAACTGGCTTACTTCACTCAGTATAATGTGCTCTGGGTTCATCCTTTTAGCTGTAGGTGGCAAGATTTCCATAATTTTATAGTTGGCTACTATTCCACTATTTTATTAATTCATCTGTCATCAGACAATTTGTTTCTATATATTAGATTTTACGAATAATGCAATGAATGTGAGGGTGCAGATATCTCTTTTACGTGCAGATTTCATTTTCTTTGAAAACATAACCAGAAGTGGGATTACTAGATTGAGTAGTAGCTTTATTTCTAGTTTTCTCAGGACCTGCATACTATTTTGCATAAAGGTTGTACCAATTTACATTTCCACCAGTTGTGCACAGAAGTTACCTTCCCTCCACATTCTTACTGATACTTATTATTATCTAATATGGGGCTTTTAAGCAATATAGAGTAATATCTCAGTGTGGATTTGATTTGCATTTCCCTAATGACTAGTGATGTTGAGTACCTTTGCATATATTTGTTGTCCATTTGTTAGTTTTCTCTGAGAACAAAATCTGTTTCTAGTCCATTGACATTTCTAATTGAGCTATTTATTTTTCTCACTGCTGACTTGCTGAATTCCTTATATATTTTGGGAATTAACTTCTTATCATATATAAGGTTTATAAACATTTTCTGTCATAATGTAGGGAGAATACATTTTGTTGAAATTTTCCTTTGCTGTGCACAAGCTTTTTATTTTGTTGTAGTTGTACTTGTGTTTTATTTACTTGCTGCAGTGTTCTGGTGTCAAATGCAGCATCTGGTGTCAAATCCCAGATGTATTGAAGAGAGTATCCTTATCTGCTTTGTCAAAGGCTAGTTAACCATCTATGTGTGGGTTTATTTCTGGGAACTTAATTCTGTTCCTTTAGTGTATGTGTATGTTTTTATCTCAGTACCATACTGTTTTGACTACTATAGTTTCGTAATATAGTTTGAAATCAGGAAGTATTTTATATCTAGACTTGTTTTTTTTCTTCAAAATTGTTGTGGCTATTTGTGATCTTTTGTAATTTCGCAACAATTTTAGTTTTTTTCCCATTTCTGTAAAAGATGTCTTTGAATTCTTGATAGGAGTTGAGTTGAATCTGTAGATTTCTTTGGAGTTATGGAGGTTTTAATAATATAAATTTTTCAATCATGAACATGGAATATCTCTCCATTTGCTTTTTCTTCAATATCTTTCATCAATATATTATCGTTTATGTAAATTTTATACAAATTTTATACCTCATTAATTAAATATACTTCTAAGTATTTTATGCAGCTTAATTTCCTTATAAATGGGATGATTTCTCTAATTTCTTTTTGATACACTATTGTTCATGTATAAAAACTATTAATTTTTATGCTGACTTTGTAATCTGCATCTTTATCTGTTTATTAACTCTGGAAGTTTTTTGTTTGTTTGTTTTTTGGTAGAATCATATGTGGAGAGTGAAAAAAAGTGCTCTGATAAAAGCTAAAAACTTAATGATAGTTACCAGAGACAGGGGAGAGAAGAAAAAAAAGGGGTGTGTGGTCAGGTTGATTAACAGGTACTAAGCTATGGTTAGATAGGAGCAAGAAGTTCTGGGACTCTACTGCACAGTCTGGTGACATAGATGATTTTAATATTAAGTGTTTATGGATATAGATATATTTACCCTATTTGGACTTTAAATAATATATAAGGTATACAGTATCATACACAATCCCATAAATATGTACAATTTTTATGTGATTAAATTTTTTAAAAAAATTTTTAAAAGATCCTTTCTGAAAACAGATAATTTAACTTCTTTTCTGAGGTTAACACTTTATGGATGATGTTGTCATCATTTTGGTTCCGGATTAACTTTATTCTTTTAATTATATTAAAATAGAAAACATATAACAAATACAGTAATATAATTAACACCAATTTACATAAAAGAAATTTAAATTAGGCCATGATGGATTATTTTTCAGTCATCAGATTGTCAAAAATATAAGAACATTTAAATTTCACAATAATGTAGGAAAGCAAGATTGAATATATTTACATGTTAATTTTTGTAATCTACAATTTGACTATATTTATTTATTAACTCTGGAAGTTTATTTTGTAGTCTTCAGGGCTCTCTATATGCAAGATCATATTTGTTCATTCATAACAAAAAGATGGAATAGGAGATCATTTAATTAGAGTTAAACAAATCATTTTAGAAATTTGTCAATATAATTATTATTTTATTTTATTTTAAAAAGATTTATTTATTTATTTGAAAGTCAGAATTACACAGTGAGAGAGAGAGAGAGAGAGAGAAAGATCTTACATTTGCTGGTTCACTCTCCAAATGGCCACAACAGCCAGGGCTGGGATAGGCCAAACCTAGAGCCAGAAGTTCATTGTGGTCTCCTCCCACGAGCATGGAAGGGGCCCACATATTTGGACCCTCTTCCACTGCATTTCCCAGGACATTATCAGGGAGCTGGATTGGAAGTGGAGCAGCCATGTCATGAACTGGCATCCATATGGGAAGCTGGCACCACAGGTGGAGGCTTTACCTATTATGCCATCATGCCCAAACCAGTATTATTTTTAAATCATGTACATTTTACCTAGAAAGTTCTAAGTAAAAAAAGTTGGGTAATCAATTCCATAGACATGATAACAAATTATACTCATCATCAAACATACATACGAACATATGTATAAGGATGTAAGCTGGTGCTGTTTGTAAAACTGAGATAAAACTGAAGAACCCTGAACATTTGCCAAATAGAAAAATAGCTGAAATAATATAACCTATAAACCCATGTAACATGATAAGCTAATGTCCCATACTGGACTATATTGACTTGGAGAACCTCCATAAAATTAAGTGAAAGGACAACATTTTAAAAATAGTATGTTTTCATAGTCCTGTTTTTATAATAACTAAAAAATAAGAAAATATTTTCCTACAATTATTTCAAATAAATATATATTAATAAATAGATAAAAGTAAGGAATTAATCATCAAATGTCTAAACATGGAGGCAAGACAATAAAAATGATAGAGGGTATTATTTCTGTAATCTTTTATTTCTAACATAATAAAATACCAATTTTATTTTGTGACTTTAAACAAAGCTTAATAAAACTTTGAAAAAAAATCACCACTCAAAATCTTCATTCTTGTTTAGTGATTGAGATTTTTAGCCAAGTACAGAGCCATTTAGACTTCAAAAATGATATACAGGTGTACACCAGATCATATCATATATGCTTATAGTACAGTGAGTTAAGTCACTGCTTGGGAGGTTAGCATCTCATACCAGAATTTTAGTCCTGGTTCCCCTGTTTCCAATAAGGCTTCTGGTTAATGAGCAATCAGGGCAACATGTGATGGTCCAAGCGCTTGGGTCTCTGCTACCCATGCAGAGACCTGGATAGAGTTCCTGGTTACTGGATGCAGCCTGGAGAGTTAATCAGTCAGAATCACAGAGAGAAGGAGAGACAGAATGAGAGAGATGGGGGGGGGGGCATGTATTTTCCATCTGTTTGTCCATTACCTACAAAGTCACAGCAGCAGGGGCTGGGCCAGGCCTGAAGCCAGGAGCCTGGAACTCCACTGAGGTCTGGAACTCCATTTCCCAAGTACATCAGCTGGGAGGTAGATTAGAAGTGGAGTAGCTAGGATTCAACTGAGTGCCATATGGGATACCAGCATCGCAGGCAGTGGCTCAACCTGCTGCACCACAATGCCAACCCAGATGCATTCACTTTAATTACATTTAGCTGTGGATTTCTAAATCAATGTATCATTCTAGAACAATAGTGCTGATTGCATTTTGTTTTCCTACTGTAAGGGCTTGTATTTGGGACAGACACTGGAGGCTGATGTTCTGGATAGCCATGTCATCGTCAATTCTTCCTCTGGCAATTGTCCAAGAACACACACATCCAACAGAACCAGTTGTGGTCTCTCCACAAAAGCCTAATTATGTTTCATCAGAAGTATGGTTTCTTATCAGATTTTCCTAGCATTCATAGACCAAAAAGTGAACATAAACAAATATATACCTGGGTGAGTCCATTTTCAAAGGATTGAGAAGCCATTAATTAAAAGGTTATAGACTAATATTTTGATTTTTCAGGCAATTAAATTAATTTTAACTTTAAGAATTTAGTAAATATACTTATATAATTGTGAATCAGCTTTTCAGCAAATACTGGAAAGCTCTTTTAAGTGAAAATTGAACTTGACAGATAAGGTTTTAAATTCTTCCAATTTCGGTGAAGATTGCAATTTTTTCCCATGTACTCAAAAAGGCCTTAAGCACATAGACCATTATAAATAGTGAATCAGAAAGATTGTTTGACATAGGGTTATCTCCTTTTCATTTATCTCCCTAGACCCATCTCCTCATGCGAGTGCCCTCTGGCCTTATTTCCATTGGTAATAATCTGTAATTTCTGCTATTTTCTCTTTTCAATACCACTAAAGAGTCAGGTTTTCCTTAGGACATATTACCTATTTATAGCCATTTAGAACATTTATACCAATCGGCACTTTGGAACTATATCTGGCTGTGTAACTAGCATTTACAGGGTTTCTGTAGACTTTTATTACATGGTGTGACATTAGATTGATGGACTGTCTCAATCTTATTCTCTGTCAATTGTACACTGATCTGTGACAGCATAATGGATATGTGACAGTGTTTGGAAGGGTGAGAGTGACTACAATAACATTTTGGGGAGGATAGATATCAGAGTTTCTTTTAATATTCTTCTTAATTTCCCCCTCATATTAAAATTTTTAAAAGGTGCCAACATAGGATATGCCAATTTTCTTCATCAGAAAAAAATAAATGGCAGCTGTTTTAGACTAACGGTATTAAGTTTGATGGTAAAATAGCTGTCGATCAAGCTGAGCAGGGCTATTAGGCATTCCCTGTAGCAAGGAGACTTCCAAGGACCCTCTCAGAAGGGAATCATGTTATGCTCTAGTCTGGGTCAAAGGTTGTTACATCCAGAAAGAGATTCTCTGTGGCGGGAGGGGAAGAAAGCTCACTGCTCTCACAGCAGGGAATTTACCCAGGACTTGCCTGAGGAAGTAGTTGAACCTTCCTCTAAGCAGACATTGGAAGCTGTTCCAGGGAACACACTTCTGTGAACAGCCAGAGAGCCTTTGAAACACACGCAGATTTCAAGTTCATTCACTGTTACCAAGGTTCCACCAGAGTCCTCTCTTGAGAGGCAGAGAAAAGACAGCAAAAACATGTGCAGCTCTTTACTCCCTTCTGAAACGTCATAAATAATACCCTTAAGCCCATGCCCCTTGGTTTCACTGGTGATAGAGGTTCCACAATGCTTCAAGGAAGTGTCAGAGAGGATGAGTCAGCTGGAGGAGTGAGTGATAAAGTGAAAGGCACTGAGGGAGAAGGCAAGACTCACCGCTGGCAGTTTCAGCATGAGCAGAAGGCAAGGTTAGCAGAGCTCAGACAGCCTACAATGTATGGCATGGTAATGGATACAAGACACTGGACCTGAGAAAGGGGATCAACTCAGCAACAAAGAACCTGTCAGGGGTGCATGCATGGTAGATTTTATCCAAGCAAAGACGGAGATGCTAAAGCGAAGGCTTGAAAGCTGTTGAGTCTCTGACTTATTTAAATTCTATCAAGAGCTATATGATGTCGTTATTTCTGAAAAGGATGGGTATTCTAAAATTCTATGCATGGAAAATCCATAAATCTTTGTTCATTGCAGTGGGCCAAAGCTACACACATAAACACACACACACACACACACACACACACGTTTCTCTAAGTCTTAAAAAAATAATAGTATATAAAACAAAAAGATAACAAAGGCATTGAATGTGTCAGTGGATTGAGTTAGGAAACAATAAAGATCTTAACTCAAGACATCCTTGTAAACTCAGGCAGAGGAGGCTCAGTCTTACCCCAGTGTGTTACATACTGTATACTCAGCTGGAGAACAGCACGTTATTCTACTGCTCACCAAGACTTATTTCCCTGGGTCAAACGTGTTCCCTGACATGGAGCCAATATTATCTTGAGTCCAGTGAAGCCCCATGGAGATGATTAGCATGAGTCTGCTGCAAGTAGGATGCTTAGGCCAAAGACAAGAGAACACCCAACACCAAATTCCTCGCACAATCAAGAATCAGCATATATCTGGACTTCAGAAATGTATGGAAAATGGAATCAAAAGATAATCATTTTGGTGCAAAGAGATTTTGAAATCCATGCAGGGCTGTTCTATAATATGCATTTCCGTGAACTTTTGAAGACATTTCCCCTGTGATAAAAATGTTCAGAGGGACTTCAGAGAGTTCTGGCCAGGCTATGCTAATGATGTGACATCTTTCTCAGCAGAGCTTGGCTCCATTCCTCAAGAGCTTCTCTGCCAACAGCTGACCAAACCTCAAGTTTCCTCTTTTATAGCAAGTAAAGTTTGAGATGGCATTTGCAACACTTAGGGGCCATGAGAAAGGGGTGGCCAATCTTTCAAAGAGCTTTTATCAGTAAGAGAAAGGAGAAATAGTTACTGAGTAGGAATACATAGCAAATGGCAACTTCTGATCCTGTGTCACTCTAGTTCTTTCCTAACATTTTATCTCTGGAATTTTGTCCTGCTCCTTATCAGTGATTAATTGATTTGTGATTAATTCAGCCAATTGATGAGTCCACAAAAAAATTACTGAGCACCTGCTTACGATTCCTGTACGTACAGGGGCCACATTAATGCATTTCCACTCTTAAGGAAATCTTACTATAGTGGAAGAAAAAGAAATACAACATTAATTAAAATATTATGTATGATCTGGTTATAAAGTTATTAGAAGATATTGTGGCAACCTGAATATGCAGGAAGCTGTCAGACAAGGATTCATAGGAGTTGGGTTTAAACTTGGAGTCCAATGGCTGTCCCTCGAAATGAGAAGGAATTGCATGAAGAAGGAAGAGCACGTGCAGAAACAGAAGTGGGGCTGATAAGCAGACTTGGTTCCTGGAGGAATTGAGAGCACAGTGAATTATCTAGAGATGGTATTGGTAAGCTCGGAATCACAGAATTCCAGTGTAGAGAAATAGGCAGAGGTCTGCAATTTTCAGCCATCAAAATTGGCAGTCCTGGTTCTCTACTCATACTAGGCAGCTCTAGTCTTGTGTAGTCACTGGTATCTGTTTGATGGTGACACAGAATGGCGCCAATCTGATCCTGGATTTGTTCAACACATTTTTGCCAAACGTCGGCTTTGTATAAATCACTGGGCTACTGCAAATGCATGTGCCTTCTGACCTCGCCCGGGGCCTTTCCACTGACTGGGGATGCTCATCCTTATCTCTTGAAAACCTGTCTTCTCTTGTTAAGCCCCTGTTCACTTTGCTCATTTTCTCTTATGATGACTTTGCCTTTTAAATGACTGAATATATTCAGGCCTCATGTCATAAACTCCTGCCTTTTATCCACTTTTAGTCTTCAGTATGTGTCTACCTTTGCATTCTTCCTCAAACCTTAACGTCCTTTTTCTGAAGATGAAATTTATCTCCTCCTATTCTCTGTTCAGGTTCTGGTCAATCAATTCCCCCACAGCAAATTCTTAGTGCTTCCTAAGGAAAGCCTCCTGGCCCGTATACTCACTGAAAGCTTCTTTTTTATTTTATTTATTTATCTATTTGAGAGGTAGAGTTACAGACAGAGAGACGGAGAGAAAGAGAAAGAAGTCTTCCATTTCCTGGTTCACTCTCCAAATGGCAGCAATGACCAGAGCTGAGCCAATCCAAAGCTGGGAGACAGAAGCTTCTTCCAGGTCACCCTCATGGGGGCAGGGGCTCAAGCACTTGGACTATCTTCCACTGCTTTCCCAAGCCATAGCAGAGAGCTGGATCAGGATAGGAGCAGTCGGGACATGACCCGGTGCCCATATGGGATGCTAGCATTGCAGGCAGAGGTTTAGCTCACTACACCTCAGCTCCAGCACAGGAAACTTCTTTCAGAGTTACGTAAGCTCATGATTCCACAAGAAGTAGTCAAATAGGATGAGACCCTCTCTTCTCTTGCCCCCCTGGGGCTTTATTCATCATTTATTACTCCTTTCTTATTATCTCCTGACATTTAAAACTGCTCAGGGGGCCAGTGATGTGGCTCACTGGGTAAAACTGCTGCCTGTAGTGCTGGCATCCCGTATGGGCTCTGGTTCAAGTCCCAGCTGCTCTACTTCCTATCCAGCTCCCTGCTATGGCCTGAGAAAGCAGTGGAAGATGGCCCCAAGTGCCTGGGCTTCTGCACCCATGTGGGAGACCTGGAAGAAACTCCTGGCTCCTGCCTTCAGATCGGCCCAGCTCTGGCCGTTGTGGCTATCTGAGGAGTGAACCAGTGGATGGAAGCGCGCGCTCTCTCTCTATCACTCTTTCTCTCCCTCTCTCTCTCTCTCTGCCTCTGCCTCTCTATAACTCTGCCTTTCAAAAAAATAAATAAATGTTTTTTTAAAAAAAACTGCTCATATCATTCCATCTTCCCCAAGATGGAAATACTAGAAAGCACATATCAATTCCAGTCTTCCTTCACAACGTTTCTTCACTTGAAAGTACATTTTTTTCGTAGCATTTTTATATCTTAACTATGCACTCATTCTTTAAACTACTAAAAGGAAGTTTCTGTGTAGAACTAGTCACCTAATTGGTTTTAAATTGTAGGATCCTTTGTTCACAATGCAGGAAAAATATTTCTTTTCTAGTCTTATGTGTCTCTCTTAACCTTGCATAAAATTTTTATTTGCCTTCTAGCATCACCTCCCAAGAATACAGAACTCACAGGCAAGTGCAGATTCTTAGAGATCCCAGAGAGTCACCTGAGACTCAGGACACAAAACACACATCTGTCTGACTTCCATCTTCACTACACGTTTACCCAGGGACATGGGAGTGTCTGCGGAGAATCCTTCACAAACAGAAGTGGAGGGAGGCAAACTACAAGTAAACTGAGAGTTCCAATACCAGCTACACACCTCAATGTCTATTTGGACTTTACTAAACAAAAGATAAATTCAAAGATAAAATTATTGAGAATTTAAAGTTGCCTTTGGTTTATTCTCTGATTGGTAATATTCATTTTTTTATACTTAAAAAAGATAAAATTGGGGGCCAGTTTTGTGGCACAGGGGGCAAAGCTGCAGTGCCGGCATTCCATATGGGCGCTGGTTTGAGTCCTGGCTGCTCCACTTCCGATCCAGCTATCTGCTACGGCCTGGGAAAGCAGTAGAAGATGGCCCAAGTCCTTGGGCCCCTCCACCCACATGGGAGACCCAGAAGAAGCTCCTGGCTCATGACTTCAGATCGGCACAACTCCGGCCATTGAAGCCACCAGGGGAGTGAACCAGTGGACGTAAGACCTCTCTCTCTCTCTCTCTCTCTCTCTCTCTCCTTTCTCTGTGTAACCCTTTCAAGTAAATAAATAAATCTTAAAAAAGATAAAATTGTGCAAAATTAAACAAATTGGATGAAGCTTGAGGACATTATGCAAAGTGAGACAAGTAATGACAGAAAGACAAATAATGTATCATTCCACTTTTATCAGAATGTGTCTAAGTACTTAAATTCATTGAATCGAGAAGTGGAATGGTGGTTGTCAGAGATATGGGAAAGAGGAATAGGAAGTTATTAACTAACAAAGACTCAGTCAAACAATATGAATAAGTCCTAGAAAACTGAGGTACCTATCTGGAATCTCAAACTTAACGGGTCCCAAAAAGGGCTATGCGTTTCCTCCTTTATTGAAATCTATTTTTACTCCAGTACTCATATTCTTCTACCTCAGCAGATAGTAACTCCATTCTTCTACCACTCATGGCAAAAATCTTGGCATTATCCTCAAGTCCTCACTTTTTCTTTCATATCCTATTTTAATTCACAGCAAATCCTGTTGCTTTTAGCTTTAAAATATGTCCCAGACATGATCATTTCTTATTGTATCCAGGCTACTATCCTTTATAAAAAGTGATATCTTTCCTGAGTTTATTGCTATAGTTTTTCATTCTTTCTGTACTGCATCCCCAATATATCCCCAACAATATTATCAGAGTCACCTATTTAAACATGTGCCAAGTTATGCCATTTCTCTGCACAGAACCAAAAGAATGAATACCTTCTCTTGATGTACAAGACAAATTTTTTTATCAAAAACCTCAAGACTCTGTGTTAATTGATCCTGTGCTATCCTGTGCTTGTGTCCTCCGTTCTCCTTATCTCACACACCATACTGGCCTCTCTGCTCTTGTTCAATTGATCAAACATGCTCCTACTTCATAGACTTTAGATTGTTTTTTTATATACATATAAAAAATTCTATTGTCTCAGAAGTAAAGTTCAGGGTGAAATCATCCCTCAGGCAAGGCTCAATCTAGGTTTCAATAGGCAGAATGATAACTATCTCCTCAGTATTTGAATCAGTTCTGCTTAATGATAACTCCATCTTCACACAGCCTCAGTTGAGGGACATCAGCTTAGAAGTACCAACAGAAGGAGTGTCTTTTTTCAATAGATTTACACATTTTTTGGGAACTAATATTGAAACACGGAGTTACACACCATTTAAAAATAAAAAATTATATAAATAAATATATATATGGTTAAATATATGGTTAAAATATATGGTCCTTTGACTAATACGGCTTGAGTTATACACACCTGGAGTCTGTGTGAAAGAAAACAGTAAGAAGGTTGCATCTCCCAAAAGGAAGAGCACATAAAATACATGTCAAATAGGGCTATTCTGTGGGATATTGTGTTACCTTTAGGGTCAGTTTTGGAAGAATATTTTATTAAATGACATGAAAGGCTTATGATATAATGCGAAAATTAAAAAGAAGGATATTAAGTGATTAAGAGTGGGTGAGTGAGAGAAAGAAAGAAAATGTAAATTCTGGGGAAAAATGGGAGATTGCGAGAATAATGTTTGAGTGAAGGAATTATGCAATATTTCATATTAGTTTCTTGGTATCTTACTCATAAATGGATGAAGATAAGGATAAAAGGCAGTGATGCAGTATTTATGAGTGTGGTTTTTGTAGTCTTGATTCACCAAGGACTATGTGTGTAAGCCTCTGCAAGACACTGAACATCTCACACCTCAATTTCTTTATTAATAAAGTAGGAATATAGTGCTTTCTTCTTAGGGTTGTTACAAATAAATCATGGTCCCTATTAAGTCAGAACCAGGCCCATAGCTGAGGCTTAGCAATATTATTATCACTGAGGTTTTGACCTCAAAGGGGTAGGCAACAGAGACATGTTTCAAAACTTTATGTAACATTATCCATTATGGAATGATCTTCTCAACTTTATATTAGTATTAAGTGTATATATTTATAGAGTATGGTGTGATATTTCAATTGATGTATTAAATATGTACTAATGAAATCATTTCCTTTTCTTCATTGCTCCCTGTTTGGAGCATTTGAGCTTCTCCTTTATTTGTTCACAAAATATATAATAAATTATTGTTAAGTAAAGTCACTTTTAATGTTAACTTTGGTTGGCTTTTACAATCAGTGCCTATCTGAGGTTGACTGAGCTGGGGCAATAAAAGAAAAAAAAATCCCCATGGCTTATTTGTACTTTCCTGCTAAGTAACAAGTGAGGGTCCTTATTCAAAACTAGGGATCTCAGTTGCTATAAGTCATCAGGGAATCAAGAGAGAAATAATCCAGGTGATTTAATCCATGGCTATGGCACCCTGCAGGCGATATTGTAGAACTCTTAGTTTAGAAAGACTTTTTAAAAAAATTGTGTCATAGTGAAATCTTTGTGACCCTCATGTAAACTCTCCCAACCACAAGTGGATACCTAATTTTTTAATGAAATTACATTTTACCTTGGGCCTACAGATGAGAAAACAGGAGAAAAGATTGTCACTGGCTGCTACCTATCAAATAATTGGAATCCTTGTGAATAGGCCCTAGATGACACGGCTGCATTAAATAAAAGATAAAATGGAAACAAGATTCTTTGAATAATACTGGCTGAAAGCAATTTCCTTCTTGAACTAGGACACTGCTGATCTGAAAGTCACAAATTTCGGGGACTCATGCAGGGCCCGAGACTTTGATTGTATAGTTAATAAAGGATAAAAAATCTTCATCTCATACAGTTGATGACATGCAAAACAAACCCAAGATGTTCAGTGACAGAGTTGTGAGAATTCCTAATAAAAAATGAAACAGAAGCTAAGACAGTTCTTTTAACCATTCACAAACTTACACCTATAAAGTTAGATATTTTTTTAACCATGGCACTGGAGTTTCATGATGCCTGTGTCATCTTTATATTCCCAGAGATTCATCTGACAACAAAATTGAATACCTAAGGACTTTTTTTGGAAAAACACTCTCTCCAGCAGAGAGTGTGTTTTAGCAAGACCCTCCTTCTTGCTGAGCTGATCCTCCCCACCATCTTTTCTCTCTGGTCATTGTCTCTGTGTGAAGGAAGCCAATATATTTGACTCCAGGTAAGCCAGTTAGCTCAAGGCTCCCTGACAGGTTCTTCCCAGAACTGTAAAGTTTGAATTTAGAAAACAAATATGCTTTATATTTTTAATGTAATTGTTCTTCTGTAATTACATTCTTCTGCCAATATTGATGATGATAAAAGGTTAATGAAAAAAAATATAAGGAATGAGCCAGCCACTAAGACTCCAGACAGAAAGAGAATCGTCTGGCCAGATGATATAATTCCCAAAAGATAAAAGGGGTTAAGACTCCATTTAGTCAGGCACAGCAATAGGATACAAAAGTTCTGAAAATTAGCTTTGATAGATGTAGGCAAGAGAGGAACATACTATAATTTTTAAGAAATGAAAGAGGTAATTTCAGAATGGGCTATTTCAGATGACCAGTAGGATGACTCTTGCCTGGGTGGCAATATCCATGGCCCTTTTTGCAAGATCGTGCCTGTAATTGCCACAATAATTTTAGAGAGAACTCTAGAAAACATTCTCTTAATGTGTATATTGCTGCTTCTTGTTGCTAACTTCTGGGAATATCACTGGCTCGGGTAAGGGTCACTGAACCTTGCATTTCTATTTAATGAAACTCTTGTTTATGCTAAAGTCCTATCACTGTGAATATCATTCCTTGCTTTCAGCGATCACAGAGTGTTTGTGTTCTGCTTATTCAACCTTCTTAATGAAGAGAATTTTGCTATGGTCCTGAACTCCTTGTTCCTTCCCAGATTATTTTCAACCAGAGCAGGCCAATTGAGCCTGAATCTGTATCTTCTTAGTACCTAATCAAATCTGTAACAGGGTGGGAGAAAGATTCTAGGAAGGAGAAGTACAGACTCATGCTGTGAAGATGGTGGATGGACTCAAAATGTGGCTTTCTCAGCAACTGTTTAACCTTACTAGGCTATTGTTCTCCCTGCTCCCACCCTCTGCACTCAGGGATTATTCATGGCTAGAAATATGCATTTTATTTTGTTAACATAATCAGGACATTCAGGGAGAAGAATGCAAGATCCTTTTCCTTGGAGTAATGATCTTCTTTGACTCATATTTGATCTTGAATTTGCCTTCTGAAGGACAGTAAAATCTACACTATGCTTCCTCAATTTTTCCTGTGAAAAGAAAAAAAAAGTTTTACCAGTTGATAGAAACTAATTATTGCTATGGGGAATGATGATGGCTGCTGTATCTTAGTTTTGTTGCAAAATTACTTAGATTGTTAGTTGTAAATAGGGATTCAGGGACACATCTGGTGAGAGATATGTATGAATCAATCTTTTCATTTGATAATTCTAGTGTAGCTTTTAAAAAAGTTTTATAAAGAATTGATTTTATGTGATAGAATATGGGACTTTGTCTTTTCTGTGAATTTCACAAGTAAGAAGTAGACTTTCAGAACACCCTTCATCTGTTCCTGACTTTACAAGTATGAGAGAATTTCCTCACATTAATTACAATAGTGGTTTAACAAAAGAGATCTAGCAAGGGATAAACTCAGATATTATTCATTATGTACTTGTGTATTGGTGCAAAGGTTGTGGTTTTCCTAAATAGGTATTTGCTTCAAAAGAGGACTTCATAAGCAAAGACTGGAACTTAGGAGCAGAACATTTTGTGGTGTTTTTTAAGGCTACGTAATTGTGATTTACCATCACGAAAATAAATCAAAACCTGAATCACTCAGAAATTAGGGCACTTAATACCTTAGTAGGACCATATAAAAGATTGATCATTCTGAATCAATGATATAGAGTTCTTACATGATACATTCTAAGGGCCAGATTGATTCTATACTTCTAGATAAAGCAATGCAGATAGCATATCTAACAGCAAGGGTTAATAAACTAGGCACACCAAAATAGCTAAGTGAAACTAGAGTTGGGTTAATTCTTGGAAAGCCACATATCATGTTTACAAAATTTGGCCTAATCGAGTTCTATAGATAGGTCCCCCATGTTTTCATCCTAGAAGCTCAACAGGTGCTGAAATTGAGAAAAGAAGACAATAATGTTTAACTTATCCCATGGTGCTCCTAATCGCAAATTATCTGTCCTTGACTGACTGCTATTGCATATGTCACTGAGAAATTCTACAAGCAAATGGTGGCTACCACTTGGAGTCCCAAAAAGCAGATGTTTTATCACCTGAAGTGGATGCCAATATCCTGAGAAATATTTTTTTACTTCATATATAGTTTTAACAGTATAATGATATTTCCCTTCAAATATTCATTCTCACCTTCCCTCTTCCCTCTTCCATCTTTTCTTATTGTTGTTTTATTTTTTACCTTAACCCTCCACTAAATAAGTTATTCAACAAGTAGTAGGTGGACAAAGTTATTACCATATGTCATGTGTTGAGTTCCTGGGGAAGTAACGGAGGTGGACTCTGGGATGAATCAGGACTTTTAAGAGAGATTATGGAAAGAGGATATTGAAGAAGGTTAGCTGAGTTGTGATGCTGGCTTGACAACTGCCTAAACCATGGGAAAACTCCATGGAGAAACTTTGGAGCTAATGTCCTTTGCTGAGCTAAAATGACCTGACATTTATAGAAATGCTGCCATAGTGACTTATTGTAAGCTACCCCTGCAAGAGCATGACTGTGGAGATGAAAGTTCTGTACAGCTGAAGCTAAGTCTGAAAGTGCTGACAGATGAAGCTTCCCTACCACCAACACCTCAACCAGCTGGCACAACAAGTTATTCTCAATGAGGGTCTGAGAAGCAAGCACTTTCTTTAGGAGGGATCGACAGAGGGCCTTACCTTGGCCACCGCAGCTTTACTTTCTATCATACTAATGCTGTGCTGGGTAGGAAAAGGGCACAAAAAAAGGGTGGATCTCTTCTTGCACAGAAGAATCCATCCACTAAATTTGTCACAAGTTCCCTAGAAAATGTAGTTTTAATCTTCCCACACAAAATTTCTTAAATATAAAAAAGTATTTTTATTCATTTTCCCCCAGCCATATTGTAGGATCAACCTGTGCCCATTGACTGATGAAGAAATGTTGTATATATAACAATGGATCACTATTCAGCCAGTAAAAGAATGAAACTCACTGCCAAAAAAAAATTTATGAGTGAACTAAAGGACATTATGCTGCATGATAAGAAAAAGTAGAAATACCAATATCCCATGATCTTATTCATATATAGAACTTAAAGATTTTAATCTCATTTAAGTAGAGAGTAGACTAGTGGTTATCAGAGACTGATGAACTCAGGATGGAGGGGATGCAGGGAGATACAGGTCTCAGGACATGTAATTAGTTAGAAAAGAGGAAGACATTTTAAGAGCTCTATTATTCAGCAAGGTGATGAAAGATAAGGATGATATATCGTGTTCTTGAAAAATAAAGAGATGGGATGTTACATGCTCTTACCACAAAATGATAACTATGTGAAATAATACACTGGTTAATTGGCTAGATTTAATTATTATATAATGATATACATGTCAAAATATCATGTTGTTCATGTCAAAAAAACATTAACAATTTGAAGCAAATTGTTTAAAACTGTCCTACTTAATAAAGTCGTATTTGTCATGCAAAACAAAATAAAACAAATCCACTTAAAGGCCTTAATAGCAGTTTCAAGACCCACAGTCTAAGACAAAATGTTCACTATTATTCTACAATTATAATCGGTATGGAGTGATAAGTTCTGTGTCTAAAAGACCACTCATTTAAAATGTATTTTTCTGAAAATTCTTGGGGTTGCAATCAAGGATCACATTAAAAACACAAACAAACAGACATCATTGTTTCCCTGACCAGTGGCTGAATGTTTGTCAAAGCGCAGAAAAGTAGATAATATCTGTTTCCAGGGCCTTCCCTGGGCTATGTTCCTTTACCAAATCTGCCTGTGCTTTGGGGGACCACAGGTGATTTCACACTGCTTAGTCCTAGGCTCCACATCTGGGAGAGCATACTGAGCTGATCTCATCCAGGACAGCCCACTTTTCCTTTATTAATTCCTTATTTAGCTGAACTATAAATATTATTAAATGTGTGCTTGTGAACTGCCAGAGCACCATGCTGTTCAACAGATGAGGCTGGTGTGTTTTAATTTTATGCACTCTGAATGTGCTTACTTTAGCTCCTTCTCTGCACTCCACATTTCCTTCAATTCCTGTTATTGGAAAGATTTTCTCCTTGCAACCCAAAGCACAGATTTAAATATTTTTTTTAGTCTTGATGGGGGAGGGGAACTGGTTTGGGGACATGTGTGAGAGTAGGATTACAGGGGTGGATTGGCTTATGACACATTTCCATTTGCAGCTGCTAAGACTCCCTAGACTTAATCCAGCCCAGATCTCAGCAGAAACATAACACCATTCTGGTGACCCTGGAATTTCACCAGTGCCTGAATTCACCAAATAAGGTAAGTCGTTTGTCATGTGAGCCATAAATATTTACATCCACCAGTGACAAATGTATAAAGAGTGTGGAGTGACTGTGTAATTTCAGCTGCTCTCCTCAAGCCCGTCAATAGTTGCCCTTATCTCTTGAAAGCCCCAATGACTGATTTCTGCTAGCTGAATATGAATGTACTCTCCAGCTTGTTAACCTGCTCTCATTGTTCATCACCTCCACATTAGTCATCAAAACAGTTTTTATTTTACTGTAAAACTTAGAGATTTTATGTGAATTTACATGAATGGATCCCTCATTCTGTCCTGTGTTCTCTCCCCCAGGGTACTACAGCTCCAAGAGATCATGGCTACTTTCCTATAATCTTACTGAATTAATAACAGCAAAACAATGCAATATGATCTCCACTCCATTGGTTTTTGCGTACAAGTGACTTGGGATGTTATGACTTAATAATGTGTCTAAGAGAAGCTTAGATATAGGCTACTAGTTTCTAAAACTAACAAGGCAATCTTATAATAAAGCAGTAATGATTTAAATCTATCTTCAAACAAGAACATTGAAAAAGATTTCAAATATTAATTTGCCTAAAACTGAGCATGTAAAGTATATCCTATTTTGTTCTTCTGTTAAGAACTGGATTGGAAACTCAGAAAGATCCTGCTGTTGATCTTTCATTTACTAAATCATCATGTTGAGCTGATATTTTTATGTTTGTTAAATAAAGAATTATCAGTCACATAGGGTAATATACCATATTTAAATGAATTTGAAATGTGACCATTAACAATAAAATTTGAATAATTAAGCCTTGAAACAACTGATTTTTTTTTACTATAAGGATGTATTAATCAGTATTAACAACACTTAAACCTCCATCCTAAGCATACTCTTGAGAAAATGGCTATTGAATTCTGTAAAATGCTATAGTAGTTTGAAAATGAAAATTCGACAGCTAAGTGGTAGTTATATTTATCAGCCTCTGTCAGATCTTTCCTGTAGGAAGAATTTGGATTTAGTGAGAAGTTAAATGGAGCCAAAGAAACAATCAAGCTGATCACTTGCAGAAATTGTTATCATACCTGAAAAGAAAGATTTAACTAACATGACCTCCTAAAAGTGTCCTAACATACAGGCTTAGTCAAGTGCTACGCATTTCCTGCTTCCAAGGTGTCCTGTGTACGTTCCTGTTATGGCATCACCCTAGAATTTGAGTTTCTTGATGCATGAGTCTGAGGTTCATTTCAAAATCTCTAAAATCCATCACAGTGTTTTGCAGATAATTTGATCATAA
Organism: Oryctolagus cuniculus; assembly: GCF_051225735.1. Taxonomy (NCBI): domain Eukaryota; kingdom Metazoa; phylum Chordata; class Mammalia; order Lagomorpha; family Leporidae; genus Oryctolagus; species Oryctolagus cuniculus. Next base: position 88,922,173 of record NC_142873.1, read on the forward strand.
AAATATAACTCAGAGGGATGAAAGAGAAAGGAAGTTTAGAAAAGGAAGAATCCTAAGAGAGGTTGTGTTAGACCTTTTAAAATTAGAATCGCAAGTGTCAAGAACTTAGCTCTTTTTTCTCTTCTGTGTCTGTGAGTGTGTGTGTGTGTGTGTGTGTGTGTGTGTTTGTTCATGGTGCTGACTAACTAGTATAATATTGGCTTTGATGAAGTGGTATTTTACACAAGATTATGCTGGAATGGACTGCAGAGATAGAGCTTACTCAGGGAGATTTACATTTGCAACCCTAAAAATTAGTTTGAGTTCAGACACCAGTAATAACAAACAGGATCACAAGATACTTTTTAGTAACACCTAAAATTATCCAGGCACAGAGGAATCAACTCGCCTCTAATATAAATTGTCCATTTACCTCTTCTCTGTTTTCTACTTTTCAACTATTCAGAGCCTTTCTGATGCTTCCTAACTGCACAGAGTTCTTACTTCCTTACTGGAACTTAATATCGTTACTGTTCTCATGTTATGTCTTCTACCTGTCTACCCAGCAAAACGCCTATTTTTTTGTTTTACTTGTTTTCAGCTTCATATTCATGTGATTATTAAAATAATTGTCACCATGCCTTTTAGATTTGATCTTTCCAGGACATTTACTTTTAAAAAGCAGAGTTTGCTAATCCAAATTCATTATTAATTGTTCAAGTATTTATATGGGTAGAGATATTTTAGTTAGAAAGACTCCTGGTGGCTATTGTCTACTCATTTCTTACCTGGATATTTGATCAGTTTCATAGCTATCGAAGAACTTCACAAAAGAGTAGAATTTTCAGATCAACACTGTTTAGCTTCACATGCTCATATTGTACATTTCCAATGCTGTTTGGCAAGTGTTTTTTCACCCTGAATTCCCACTAAAATAGAATTATAGTTAAACAAATGCAAAAAATGATTAAAGGAGTTATTACCTTAGCAGATTCACAATAAATAAGACTATCGACTGTGAGGGAACACATTCCTTGGGGGCAGACAGCCTGAGACTAAGACATACAACCTTGAGGCAGTCTTTTAGCTTCTTGTTCACCATTTCCTTATCTGTAAAATGGAAACAAATACTTTTTATGCAGTTGAAAAGCTGAGTAAAACAAAAACATTGTTATTATCAACCAACAAATGACTTATGGAGAATATATTTAATGTGTAATCATTATCCCTGAGTGCATTCTCTGAAAAGAAAATATGTTTTATATTTCATTATCTTAATACAGTTTTAGTCCTTAAATCATAATTCAGCATTGAGATTTCCCAATGAAGTAAGTCATTTTTTCCATTTAATTCTGCATTTAGGCTTTATTTATTTATATACTTATTTATTTATTTAAATGTCAGGAATAAATATTGGGATGTACCATGTATACTGTGTGGAAAGATCTTATAAGGCAGTCAGTGAAAAAAAAACTGAGATGTAATAATCAGAATCCCACAAAGCCGTTCTCTATGGGAGTTTTTCATCAAGTATACCTTAGGAACACCTGAATTTTAAGGTGCTTTGGGTGCCTACATCAAGAAATTATAGCCAGCGCCGCGGCTCACTAGGCTAATCCTCCGCCTGCGGCGCCAGCACACCGGGTTCTAGTCCCAGTCGGGGCGCCGGATTCTGTCCCAGTTGCCCCTCTTCCAGGCCAGCTCTCTGCTGTGGCCAGGGAGTGCAGTGGAGGATGACCCAAGTGCTTGGGCCCTGCACCCCAGGGGAGACCAGGAGAAGCACCTGGCTCCTGCCTTTGGATCAGCGCGGTGCGCCAGCTGCAGCGCGCCGGCCACGGCAGCCATTGGAGGGTGAACCAACAGCAAAGGAAGACCTTTCTAAACTCTGTCTCTCTCTATCTCACTGTCCACTCTGCCTGTCAAAAAAAAAAAAGAAAGAAATTATAAAGGTATCAAATAAATGAACTATCAATGCATCTCAAGCAACTAGCAACACAGCAATGAACCAAACCCCAAATTAGTAGAAGGAAAGAGATAGTTGAAAGTAGAGAGGAAATAAACAAAATTGAAAAAAATTACAACAGAGCATGAAATGTAGAGCTGTTTTTTTTAAAATATAACCAAATTGTTACATAGTTGGCACAACTAACCAAATTAATAAAATCAGAGATATAACAACAGATAAAAAATAAATTCAAAAAAATCAGGAATTACCGCAAAGCGCATTGTGACAACAAATTTGAAAATCTAGAAGAAATAGATAGTTTCCTGGATACATACAATCTACCAAAATTGAATCATGAAGACATAGAAAACCTAAACAGACCAATGAGCAAAACAGAGATTTAAACAGAGCAATAAAGGTCCTCCCTGAAAAGAAAGGCCCAGGATCTGATGCTTTCGCTACTGAATTCTACCAGACTTTTTAAAGAACTAATTCCAAATCTTCTCAACTTATTCAAAATCTTAAATGGGGGAGGGGAATCCTCCTAAACTCCTTCTTTGAGGCCAGTTTCACCTTAATTCCTAAACCAGAAAAAGAAATATCAGAGAAAGATAACTATAAAAAATAGATGCAAAAATCCTCAACAAAATACAAACTAACCAAATCCAACAACACAGTAGAAAGATTATTCACCTAAACCAAGTGAGACATATCCCTGGTATGCAAGGGTAGTTCAATATTCACAAATCAAGAAGTGTGATACATCATATTAACAAACTGAAGATAAGAAACCATATGTTTGTCTCAATAGATGCAGAGAAAATATTTAATAAGATGCAACAACCTTTCAGGATGAAAAACTTAGGCAAATTGGTTTTAGAGTTTAGTTTCATTCTTTGAAAAAAAAAAATGTGCATGTCCTTTGCCCATTTCTTAACTGGATTGTTTGTTTTGTTGCTGTCGAGTTTCTTGAGCTCTTTATAGATCCTGGATAGTAATTTTTACTATTATTTTTTAATTTGACAGGGTTATAGACAGTGAAAAAGAGAGAGACAGAGAGAAAGGTCTTCCTTCCATTGGTTCATAGTTGGCATTCTGTCAGTTGCCCTTCACTTGGTTGAGTGTTTCATTTGCAGTGCAGAAGCTTCTTAGCTTGATGTAATCCCCTTCATCCTTTTTTGTTCTTATTGCCTATGTTTCTGAGGTCTTTTCCAAATAGTTTTTACCTATGCCAATGTCTTACAGTTTCTGTGATATTCTTCCCTAGTAATTTGATGGTATCAGGTTGCAAATTTAGCTCTTCTATCCGTTTTGAGTTTCATATAAGATGTAAGGCAGGGGTCTTCTTTCATGTGTATATTCAAGGGTAGTCAAGATACTAACGTTTCTCCAGGGATTCATTTCAGTTCATTTGTCAAAGATTAGTCACTTATAGCTGTCTGGATTAATTTCTGGGGTTTCTATTCTGTTCCATTGGACTACACATCTATTTTTTATGACAATATGAGGCTGTTTTGATTGTAACTACCCTGTAGTGTGTCTTGAAGTCTGCTATCATGATTTCTCTGACTTTGTGATTCTTCTTCTTCTTCTTCTTTTTTTTTTTTTTGACAGGCATATTGGACAGTGAGAGAGAGAGAGACAGAGAGAAAGGTCTTCCTTTTTGCCCTTGGTTCACCCTCCAATGCCTGCCACGGCCGGTGCATCACGTTGATCCGAAGCCAGGAGCCAGGTGCTTCTCCTGGTCTCCCATGGGGTGCAGGACCCAAGGACTTGGGCCATCCTCCACTGCACTCCTGGGCCATAGCAGAGAGCTGGCCTGGAAGAGGGGCAATTGAGACAGAATCCGGCGCCCCGACCGGGACTAGAACCCGGTGTGCCAGCGCTGCAAGGTGGAGGATTATCCTAATGAGCTGTGGCTCCGGCTGTGTTTCTTCCTTAAGATTGCTTTAGCAATATGATCTCTTGTCTTTCCATATGAATTTTAACATCTTTTTTTTTTTTTTTAGATCTGAGAAAAAATTTTCTTGCTATTTTTTTGGGGATCACATTGAATCTGTGAATTGCTTTAGGTGGTATGGCCATTTTAATGATATTAATTCTTCCAAACCATGAACATGGAAGATTTTTTCCATTTTTATTTTTTTAATGTTTGATAATTTTGATTGGAGAGATATTTCACATCCTTTGTTAAATTTATTCAAAGCTATTTAATTAGCTATTTGAAATTTGTAGCTATTGTGAGTGGTACTAATCTTAGAATTTCTTCTCAGCAATGGCACTATCTGTGTATACAAAGGTTATCAATTTTTATGTGTTGATTTTGTATCCTGCAACTTTATCAAACTCTTTTATGAGTTCCAATAGTCTACCAGTGTATTCTTTAGGGTCCCCTATATATAGAATCATATCATCTGCAAACATGGATAATTTGACTTTACCATTCTATTTTGTATCACTTTGATTTCTTTTTCTTGCTTAATGGCTCAGGTTAAACCTTCCAGAAGCATGTTAAATATCAATTATGAAAGTCAGCATTCATGTCTGGCTCTGAATTTTGGTGGAAATGCTTCCAACTTTTCCCCATTCAATAAGATGCTGGCAGTGTGTTTGCCATATATTGCTTTGATAATGTTGAAGGATGTTCCCTCTAAACCCAGTTTACTTAAGTTTTTATCATGGAAGGATGTTGTATATTATCCAGTGCTTTCTCTGCGTCCATTGAGATAATTATATGGTTATTATTTTCAGTTTGTTAATGTGATATATTACATTTACTGATTTGTATACATTGAACCATACCTACATAAGAGGGAAAAATGCACATGGTGATGGTAAATGATCTTTCTAATGTGTTTTAGGACTCTATTCACTATTATTTTACTAAGGTTTTTTGCATCTATGTATATCAGGGATATTGGTCTATAGTTCTCTTTCTTTGTTGTATCTTTTAATGATTTCAGAATTAAGGTTATTCTGGCTTCATAGAAGTAATTTAGGAGGATTCCCTCCCTTTCAATTGTTTTGAATACTTTGAGAAGATTTAGAAAATTAGGAAATTAAAAAGTTTGGTATAATTCATCAGTGAAGCCATCTGACACTTGGCCTCTCTTTGTTGGGAGGGTCTTATTGTTGATTCAATCTCTGTCTTGCTATTGTTGTTGTTAGGTTTTCTATGTCCTCATGACTCAATTTTGGTAGATAGTATGTGTCCAGAAATCTATCCAGTTCTTCTAGTTTTTCTAATTTGTTGACATACAGCTGCTAAGATATGAAAGATACCTAAAAAAAATTACAAAACTTTAAAGAAAGAAATAGAAAAATAAAAGAGTGAAATGGACATTGTCAAACGTGATTATTGTTTTTAGCCCTTGTTTATATCTCTGTTGAACTGTGTTCTTCATACATTTTACTTGTCAAATATTATGATTAGTGGTAAGTTAAGCCCATGATGTACAGTACACTGAAATTTTGTTTTGACAAATATCATAGAAAGAAAAGAAAGGAAAGGATGGGGATTTAGTGAGGGAGAGAGGCAGGAAAGTATGATCATCTTGGAATTATAATTGTGTCTATGAAATATGTGAAACCTGTTCTCTTTATATTAGTAATTTTTTTAAAAAGGAGTAATTTTTCAAATGTCCTGAAAGTACTTGCCAAAAGGCCTATTGACATTCCACCTTAATTTTTTAAAAAAGACTTTAATGCACAAAAATTGAAAAGGATGAAAACCCAACTTTCTCCCTACTTTCACTGTCTATGATCCCATGAATGGCATAAGCCAAAAAAAATGGCTATGGATTCTATTTGAATAATAATAACCCATTTTATTTATTTATTTAAATGTGCTCTAAACAAAGTTATCTTAATTTAAGTATTCAGTACCTGTGACTTAAAGAATTCTCATTTCAGTTACTTTCCCTGGAATTTAAAATCTCCAGTAATGCACAATTTCGAAATATTCCTAATGTAACTTGATTTAAATGATGGATCATTAGTAAACGAGGTTATAATTTATGATAATATATTTTACAGCCTTAAATGTAATTTCAATGATCTGCAATATGAAAGCCCAGAGAAAAATCACAGCTGGACATGTTCATGAGCAATAGATGGCTAAATGGCTTTCCGTCACATTCATATGTTTAGTGTTGAAATTAGGTTCTATGTGGAGTTGGTTGGCAATATATTGTCCATTTGGGCAGATGCAGATTATCCTTTATAACTAATATTCCTTCTTTCATTATTGCCTTTGAAAGGCCCAAACAGTTCTAGTTATATAAGTACTTGGATTGTTTCTACATTGAGCTGATTCATTATGTTGTCTCATGCTTTTTTCAGATAAGACTTCTACCTGCTTTCATATAATGGAAACCTGTTCTATGTTATTTGTGAAAGCAAGAAAGCAGAGGAAGAAGAGGGGTAGAAGAAGGATAGGGATGTGGCTAAATGTGGATGAGAATGTCATAAATAAAGCATATGGCACATCCTGAAACACCTAGGAGGGTTGTAGTTTGAAGGACTCTCAAATATTAGTGACACAAGAAATGTCTTTGGGAATATCTTCATCTTATATATGCTTTTTTTTGTAGTGCTTCATTATTCATATATTATGAACTGTTCATAGGACTTGGCTTAGATCCTCTCCTTCAGGCACTTTGGTCTCCAGTGACCTGTTAAAATGGTCTTAGCACATTCACAAGGCTTTTCATTACAGTCCAGCCTGTTTGTGAAAACAATCCATCAATATCATGTTCAGATGACAGTCTGTGTAGAACCTGCCTTTGCTTAACCAGCCTATCTATGGCTGAGAGCATAGAATTTTACCCAGGAATGACATCTTGAATAAGTTTGGGTTGGGGTATATTGCATTCTTCTTCAAGACTATTTTTTTCTCTTCATACATTTCCTTGCTTTTACAAGGCTATAAAAATAGGAACACATTTTTCTTTCCTTTGAAATGATGTTGGCCTTAGTTTTGCTCTTCTCTGGGGCACAATATAATTAAATCTGCATGCAACGAAGGAAATATTTACAAAGCTATGATTTTGATGTCATATGGTATATTCACCCTCAATATCTATGACAGTCCATCTGACTTCTACTTGTTGACATCAGCTGAATTATCTGGGCTGACGTTTATGGGGACTATCATTTACAAGACTTTATGGTTGTCTCCCAAAATAATATGCAAAAGAGTTCTCTGAAAGGTAGCTTAACAATTGTTACCCACATTCTGACTGATTCCTATACTTGCAGGAGAAGACATGACTAATTAGATTGAGTTAAAAATAGCCCCAAAAGCTGTCAGTGACAGATATGCATTACATGTACTAGTTCTGGTCCAGATGCTAGACATACAGCACACCCTTCTCCCTTTAGCAGCCCTTAATTGAGCTTCCAGTTGATTTTGTGTGTAGTTTTGAAAAGTTTTAGTGGTTCCAAAAAGTGGTGACTCATTTTTTATTATTTTTAACATTACTACTCCATTAGTAATCTTTTCCTCTCCCAGGGTGGGCCTTAGCTGACAGTTAGAATATGCCTTTTCCCTAGATGTGAGGCTGTTGAAAAGGATCCCTCCACTTCCTCTCTGCCTTCAGCACTCTTCAGTGTGTGCCCTGAATCAGCTTACATTACCAAAAGTCAAAATGCAAACGGATCCAGAGAAGTATTTCATTTTCCAAGAAATCAATAGGAAGAGAAAATCCAGGAAGAGTATAAGATGTTGTTTATTATACATCTTTGCGGTCCTCAGTAATCCCAACCTCTTGTTCTAGAGGGAAGATGGATGCAAGCAGATTACTTACTTGTCAAACCTAGAAAGAATATCACCCTTAGATATTTCCTGTGGAATGTCAGAGGATACCTTACTCACTGTAATTGCATCTAAGTTTTGTGAATTTATATATCAAGTTTATATTATATACACTTAGAATTTATCTTCTTAATCCACTCAACAACTCAATGAGGAATGAGCTATTATTATCCCCATTCTACGCCTTTTGAAACTGAGGCACAAGATTATTTTTCCAAAACACTCAGAAAGCAAGAACATAACAGAAATAGGATTCTAGACTATTTTTGTCTTCCCATAAACGTCTACGGTCTTAAATGCTTTTATTGTATTACATTCCTATAATCACAAAGTTGGAAAGAGCTATGATAAAAACATCACTTCATGATTGATTCAAGAAAGACCTAGTTAGATAATGCTTATCCTTTATTATTTAGTGACAGAAACAGGACTCCAGACCATTATAGTTCTTCTAATTCTTAGTCCCCAATCTGGGCACTGAACCCTCCAGTGATCATAGCAGCACTTTGAATAAATCATCCTATGAAAATATATTGTCCTGGGGGCCGGCGCTGTAGTGCAGAAGGTTAACGCCCTGGCCTGAAGCACCGGCATCCCATTGGGTGCTGGTTCCTGTCCTGGCTGCTCCACTTCTGATCCAGCTCTCTGCTATGGCCTGGGAAAGCAGTAGAAGAAGGCGCAAGTCCTTGGGCCCCTGCACCCATGTGGGAGACCCAGAAGAAGCTCCTGGCTCCTAGCTTTGGATGGGCACAGCTCCAGCCATTGTGGCCAATTGGGGAGTGAACCATCGGACAGAAGACCTCTCTCTCTCTCTCATTCTCTCTCTCTCTCTCTCTCTCTGCCTATCTCTCTCCTATCTCCGTGTAACTCTTTCAAATAAATAAATAAATCTTAAAAAAAAAAAGAAAATATATTGTCCTGATTACTTTTCACGTGTTATATGTGTTTACCTAACACAACAACTAATAGGAATTCACCATGTCCCGCATATTAACATGCAAAATTCTTACATTCAATCATATAAAATGCTTAACCACACTTTCCTTGAGTGTGTCCTCCTATATCTCCACACAAACAATCCTCTCTGATCATATATATCCCTTCACTATCTTCTCTCTGAACATCCTATGTGTATGTTCCTTATACTTTAACCTTAGTTGTTCATATGCCCCCTTTTTCATTATGAGTGAGATATAGTTATGTACCAAAGGAGGTCACTGAGCTGATAGAGGTGGAGGAAGTTGTTTGATTTATTTAAATTGCAATGTCCTTAATATAAGCAGCATTTAAAGAGATCATGAGATTAGGAATGAGAGACTTGATGCCCAAATCTCATACTGAAAAGTGTTAGTTAAGCACTGCTTTTACTTCTCTAAACAGCAGCTTCCTGAAACTTTGGGGTAATAATAACCAGTTCACTGAATTATAAGGTGCAAATGTGATGTTAGAGATGCATCCAAAGCTTAAAGCTTAGTAGGCTCTAAAAATGTTACATTTCCTTTTCCTTTTTCATCCATGGAATCGCTGAAGAAATGTTTGTTATGAATCCCAAGATTTTTAATTCAAGCATTCACTGAGATAGAGAGCAGGCTGAATAAATTGATTTTTGTCTGATACTTAGAAGTACTGAAGGTCTTGTCAGGGATGTGGATTCGAAATGGAATGAAGCAACTTAGCAACAAGACCTCCTCTTTTCATAATTGCTCCCACAGTTATTGAAAAAGCACGCACACTAAACCATCCCCTTATGTTTTCCTAAAGAGCACCTCTGTAGTGCAGAGTGATCAGGAAAGAAGAGAGAAGCAGGCAAGGGAGTTACTTGATGAAAAGATAAATCTCTATTTGGCCTCTGACCAAAGGAAATCTGGGTTGTATTATTGAGATTCAGGCTCAAATGCTTATTTTAGACACCATCCACAGATACAGCTCCCTCAAATACACTATTCCATCAGATAATAGGAACTGGGTTTAGATTATAACCGAATTGTTTATGCTAGAGTCCAGAACTTTAACATTCATATGAGCTAAAAATTCTAAACTTCAGTGTTGGTATTTGACAGAAATATAGGAGGGAAGTATCTAAATCACCAAGCATTCAACTCCCATATTTTAAAGCTTTGAGTGATATATTTCCTTACACCTGCCTCTCAGCCAACAACAATAATAACAGCAATGAACTCTTACAGCCGTCTTATAGTGAGAACCATCACCCCTTTCATAAAGCAAAAACTGAGATTGAAGGCATGAACTGTGCTTTGTGGTTTCAGTGAATGGGCTGAATTGTGTCAAACACTAGAAAATGTGTTCTCTTTCTTTTCTGAATCAAAGCATCCTTCTGGTTATGATGATAATAATCTTAACTACAATCCTTGATTGACAATTTGACAACCACAGAGGAAAGACAAAGTTATAGCTGATGTTTTCTCTATATGTTAAATCAATTTAAACTTCTACTTGAAAACTTCATATAAATTTCAATTTTCTCTGTGTAGAAGACAGCAATAGTAAGAAATCATTTCCTAAAGAATTCTTTCACCAATAATTTATAGAAGCTGTGGTGTCAATTAGCTATAGATAGGATAATAATAAAGATTGTATTATTTTGAAATAAAATTAATAAAGTGGAAAATTACGCCATATTCAACTCCAATCGGTCAGGTCATTAACAACATGTTTTATTGAGGATCAAAATGCTTGTTCAAAACTTTCTGGTGTATGTTGAGATCTAACTTCACTCATCCCAAATTTGAGCATCTATCCAGATAGGCTAGATTTTGTGTGGTAGCAACTTCAATACTCCTGTATTCTGACATAATAAATAGATTTTCCATTTAGTCTTCATGAACAAAACAGATCAGGAGGATTTGTTTCATAACAGCTCCTCAAGAACCCCATCTGACAGACGCTTCTTCAAAACATGTACTACCACAATCATTCTGGTAAGTGAGCAGGAACATGCCACATCACATATTGACTCTTGAAACTTCCACCTGGAGGAGACATTCAAAATTTCTGCTCACATTAAACCAGCCCAGGGAAATCTCATTCATAATGCTTAATCACAGAAGGTGGGGTAGTATAATCATTTGCCTAAGGAGGCTATCTGAATTGTATATGAATAGCTGTAACACCCACAAAAGGAAGTATTCTGTATTCACTAACCTGGTACCATTTCCTCTTCCCCTAATACAGAGAGATAAGGACAGACATCTACTTCAAAAGAAGTGAAGCTCAGGGTTAGTGTTTTGGTGTAATGCGTAAAGCCACCACCTGTGATGCTGGCATCCCATATTGGCACCAGTTAATGTACCAGCTGTTCCACTTCTGATCCAGGTCCCTGCTAATGTCCTGAGAAACTAGCAGAGAATGACCCAAATACTTTGGTCCCTGCTACACAAGTAGGAAACTTGGATGAAGCTCCTGGCTTTGGCCTGACCCAGCCATGGCTGTTGAAGCCATTTGGGAGGTGACCCAGCAGATGGAAGATTCTCATTCATTTCATTCTCTCTCTCTCTCTGTCTGTCTCTCTCTCCCCCTCCTCCCTCTCTCTCTACCCTCATCTTTTCCCCCCTCCCTCTTTCTCTCTCTGTAACTTTGACTTTTAAATAATGAAAGTGAACTTTGTTCCAGACCATTGATGATTGATTTTCTACTTTTTTCAAGATGCTATGCTTAATTTGCCATGCCTGTGATATGAACTTGTTTCACCTGTTAGACCAAGCTCTCTTTCAGCGAAAGCAATTAAATTTTAGGTATTGAGAGAGATTTTTGAAGTCCTATTTTTCAGAAGATGCTTGTTAAATGTTAGTCACTTAGAGTCTTCATGAATTCTCTCATGCCATCCTCTGAACTTCATTTTACCTGGCTTGCAAGCAATGGGGTAAAGCATGATGTCTAGAATTACTTCTCAAATTCGAGGATTGCTTCTTTGTGTCATTTTTTGGTGTACATTCTCTTATCTTTCATGAAAATGATGAAGGTAAGACCCGGTGAGAATTACTTAAGCTTTGCAAGGAGCAATACCTGGAATAATTTTCCAAATTAAAGTAGAGCAAATAGGGTTTTTTTATTGTAAAATTTACCCTCTTGTTAAATGAGAGGAAAGTTTTGTTAAAAGATAAGATTCATCATAGATTAAAAAAAGATATGTAAGTCAATTTGGGTGCTAACAACAGACATAGATGGAGGTAGCTGAATATAGATAAAGATTTGAATATATAATTATACCTAGAGAAGTATCTAAAGGTACATTTAATATTTGTAACTTTGTACTTTTAAAAATATTTCAAAAGAAATAACCATTTATGATCTGTACCTCAGATAATTATGATTTTTTTTGTTTATACTTCATATTTTAGGTTATGTTGTCTTCTGGTTCTTAGGAACCTTTATGTTGGGAACAGAGAATAACAACATTTAATTGCTAAAAATTAACACCAAATAATGAAGTGAGAGTTAATGGCAATATAAAAAGCATCCCTGTGAGAAGCTTCTGTTTCTGTTCTTCCCAACATAATATTGAATGTCATGTAATAGTTTTACCCCTACTCTCAAACATATGTGATTATGTGACAATGACATATTCTATATTTAAGGTAGTCATCTTGCCTTTGGATGCAATCCAAGACAACTTTGAATTTTTCTAAACCTTTATACAGCTTTTAGCAAGACACTAAAAGACTGATACTAAGATGGTATCATTCTAGAAGTACTTGAAATATTCTATACCATTTAAGAGTCATCACATTTACCCCACAAAAGAAATGAATTCATCAAAGGAAATATGCACCAAAGACAATGCTTGCAAATTAATATTATTCCAAAACTATCACCCCCAAATCCAGAATATAATTCCTATGAGATAGAGCCACAGGTGTAGATTTTTCTTTCCTAGATGAGATTAACTTTGCTCCTTTTCCTATCTAAAGTACACATTAATAATCACAGGGAAAATACAAAAGTGAGCTTCTCAGGTTTGGGTAAACCTTTGGAAGTGGTGGGAAAATTGGAGGTGTGTAGGGGCAGAATAGGCTTGCCTTAGCTCCCTGCTCTGGTATCTTAAAAGAAGAAGTGAACTGGAGTATGAGTATATGCTTACTGTGCATCCTTTTGCTTAACTGGGCTAGGATGAACCAACTGGGATGGTGGGGTGGCTGAAATGTGGATACAGGATGCATATGCTGTGTTTATTCTGCATTTCTTTTTTTTAACTTTTATTTAATAAATATAAATTTCCAAAGTACAGCTTTTGGATTACAGTGGCTTCCCCCACCCCATAACCTGCATTTCTTAATAGTTATGTGATGAACCTTTATGTTTTACAGAAGCCGGAATGTAATGTCTATGTTACAAATGCATGCATGATCAAGAATGACTTCTACATTGTACACACAGAACTTTGTCAGTGCCCACATTGTGGCACGGCAGTTGAAGCCAGGCCTACAACACCAGCTTTTTGGGTACCAGTTCAAGTCCTGGCAGTTCCACTTCCTATGCTAATAAGCCTGGGAAAGCAGCAGAAGATAGCCTACATATTTGGGCCCCTGCACCCACATGGGAGATCTAGATGAAGCTCATGACTCCTGGCTTGGCGTACTCCACCTGTGGTCACTGTGACCATTTGAGAAATAAACCAGCAGATAAAAGATCTCTCTCTCTCTCTCCCTGTCTTTCAAATAATAAATCTTTAAAAAATAATACTTTGTCGTAATTTGTTTTATATTTATAAAGTGAGATTAGATATGGTAACTGCACACATTAAATCCTAGAACATAGTAAAAACTTAATAAGCAATTGTCATATTAGTTAATAAGTTAAAATACCTACTATAACTTGGTCTAATACTAAACATGACTAAGAAACTTTCTGAAGATTCCACAGAGTTTCATAATACTAAGAAATTTGTAAATTATCCATGATTTTTCATTCTTCTCTTCTTTTATTTACTACATTTATGTTTATTCTTACACAACTTCATACAAACGTGCCATCCAGAATAGATTTGTCTGCACTTGTTTTTTTTTAACTCATTTAATAAATATAAATTTCCAAAGTACAGCTGTTGGATTACAGTGGCTTTTTACCCCCATAACCTTCCTCCCACCCGCAACTATCCCATCTCCCGCTTTCTCTCCCATCCCATTCACATCAAGATTCATTTTCAATTATCTTTATATATAGAAGATCAATTTAGTATATACTAAGTAAAGATTTCAACAGTTTACACCCACACAGAAGCACAAAGTGTAAAGTGCTGTTTGACTTATACCGTTAATTCACATAGTACAACACAGTAAGGACAGAGATCCTACATGGGGAGTAAGTGCACAGTGACTCCTGTTGTTGATTTAATAATTGACATCCTTGTTTTTGGTGTCAGTAATCAACCTAGGCTCTTGTCATGAGTTGCCAAGCCTATGGAATCCTTTTGAGCTCACCAACTCGGATCTTATTTAGACAAGGTCATAGTCAAAGTGAAAGTTGTCTCCTCCATTCAGAGAAAGGTACCTCCTTCTTTGATGCCCCGTTCTTTCCAATGGGATCTAACTCACAGAGATCTACCGTTTAGGTTTTTTTCTTTTTTCCCCAGAGGATCTTGGTTTTCCACGCCTGAAATATTCTCATGGGCTTTTTATTTATTTATTTATTTTTGACAGGCAGAGTGGATAATGAGAGAGAGAAACAGAGAGAAAGGTCTTCCTTTTTGCCCTTGGTTGACCCTCCAATGGCCGCCACGGCTGGCGCACTGCGGCCAGCACACCACGCTGATCTGATGGCAGGAGCCAGGTGCTTCTCCTGGTCTCCCATGGGGTGCAGGGCCCAAGCACTTGGGCCATCCTCCACTGCACTCCCTGGCCACAGCAGAGAGCTGGCCTGGAAGAGGGGCAACCGGGACAGAATCCGGCGCCCCGACTGGGACTAGAACCCGGTGTGCCGGCGCCACAAGGTGGAGGATTAGCCTATTGAGCCGCGGCGCCGGCACTTATGGGCTTTTTAGCCAGATCCTAATGCCTTAAGGTCTGATTCTGAGGCCAGAGTGCTGTTTAGGCCTTTTGCCATTCTATGAATCTGCTGTGTACCCTTCTTCCCATGTTGGATTGTTCTCTCCTTTTTAATTATATCAGTTAGTATTAGCAGACACTAGTCTTCTTTATATGATCCCTTTGATACTTAATCCTATTATTATGATCAATTATGAACGGAAACTGATCATTTTGACTAGTGAGATGGCATTGGTACATGCCACCTTGATGGTATTGAATTGGAATCCCCTGGCACGTTTCTAACTCTACCATTTGGGGCAAGTCCGATTGAGCATGTGCTGAACTATTCATCTCCTCCCTCTCTTATTCCTACTCTTATATTTAACAGGGATCACTTTTCCGTAAAATTAAAACACCTAAGAATAATTGTGTGTTAATTACAGACTTCAACCAGTAGTATTAAGTAGAACAAAAAAATTCTAAAAGGGATAAAGTATTAAGTTGTTCCTCAACAGTCAGGACAAGGGCTGTTCAAGTCACTGTTTCTCATAGTGTCCATTTCACTTCAACAGCTTTCCTTTTTGGTGAAGGTTAGTTGTCACCGATAAGGGAGAACATATGATGTTTGTCCCTTTGGGACTGGCTTTTTTTCGCTTAGAATGATGTTTTCCAGATTCCTCCATTTTGTTGCAAATGACCGGATTTCACTCTTTTTGACTGCTGTATAGTATTCTATAGAGTATATATCCCAAAATTTCTTTATCCAGTCTGCTGTTGATGGGCATTTAGGTTGATTCCAGGTCTTAGCTATTGTGAATCGAGCTGCAATAAACATTAAGGTGCAGAGAGCTTTTTATTTGCCAATTTAATTTCCTTTGGGTAAATTCCAAGGAGTGGGATGGCTGGGTTGTATGGTAGGGTTATATTCAGGTTTCTGAGGAATCTCCAAACTGACTTCCATAGTGGCTTAACCACTATGCATTCCCACCAACAGTGGGTTAGTGTCCCTTTTTCCACACATCCTCGCCAGCATCTGTTGTTGGTAGATTTCTGTATGTGAGCCATTCTAACTGAGGCGAAGAGAAACCTCATTGTGGTTTTGATTTGCATTTCCCTGATTGCTAGTGATCCTGAACATTTTTTCATGTGTCTGTTGGCCATGTGGATTTCCTCTTTTGAAAAATGTCTATTGAGGTCTTTGGCCCATCTCTTAAATGGGTTGTTTGTTTTATTGTTGTGGAGTTTCTTAATCTCTTTTAGATTCTGGTTATTAATCCTTTATCGGTTGCATAGTTTGAAAATATTTTTTTCTATTGTGTTGGTTGCCTATTCACTTTCCTGAGTGTGTTTTTGCAGTACAGAAACTTCTCAATTTGATGTAACCCAATTGTTAATTTTGGCTTTGACTGCCTGTGCCTCCGGGGTCTTTTCCAAGAAGTCTTTGCCTGTGCCAATGTCTTGCAGGGTTTATCCAATGTTCTGTAATAATTTGATGGTGTCGGTTCATAGATTTAAGTCTTTAATCCATGTTGAATGGATTTTTGTGTAAAGTGTAACGTAGGGGTCTTGCTTCATGCTTCTGCACTTGGAAATCCAGTTTTCCCAGCACCATTTGTTGAATAGAATGTCCTTGCTCCAGGAATTGGTTTTGGATCCTTGATCAAATATAAGTTGGCTGTAGATGGATTGATTTCTGGTGTTTCTATTCTGTTCCATTGGTCTATCCATCTATTTCTGTACCAGTACCATGCTGTTTTGATTACAACTTCCCTTTAATATGTCCTGAAATCTGGTATTGTGATGCCTCTGGCTTTGTTTTGTTGTACAGGATTGATTTAGCTATTCGAGGTCTCCTGTGTCTCCATAGGAATTTCAGCATCATTTTTTCCCATATTTGAGAAGAATGTCTTTGGTATTTTGATTGGTATCGCATTGAATCTATAAATTGCTTTTGGGAGAAAGGACATTTTGATGATATTGATTCTTCCAATCCATGAGCATGGAAGATTTTTCCATTTCTTGGTATCCTCTTCTATTTCTTTCTTTAAGAGTTTATAATTCTAATCATAGAGATATTTAACATCCTTGGTTAAGTTTATTCCAATGTATTTGATTCTTTTTGTAGCTATTGTTAATGGGATTGATCTTAGAAGTTCTTTCTCAGCCTTGGCATTGCCTGTGTATAAAAAGGTTGTTGACTTTTGTGCATTGATTTTAAGTCCTGCTACTTTTTCAAACTCTTCTATCAGTTCCAATAGTCTTAGTAGAGTTCTTTGGGTCCCCTAAGTAAAGAATCATATCATCTGCAAAGAGAGATAGTTTGACTTCTTCCTTCTCAATTTGTATCCCTTTAATTTCTTTTTCTTGCCTAATGGCTCTGGCTAAAACTTCCAGAACTATATTGAATAGCAGTGTTGAGAGTGGGCATCCCTGTCTGGTACCAGATCTCAGTGGAAATGCTTCCAACTTTTTCCCATTCAATAGGATGCTGGTTGTGGGTTTTTCATAAATTGTTTGATTGTATTGAGGAATGTTCCTTCTATACCCAATTTGCTTAGAGTTTTCATCAGGAAAGTGTGTTGTAATTTATCAAATGCTTTCCCTGTGTCTATTGAGATAATCATATGGTTTTTCTTCTGCAGTCTGTTAATGTGGTGTATCACATTGATTGTTTTGCAAACATTGAACCATCCCTGCATACCAGGGGTAAATCCCACTCGGTCTGGGTGGATGATCTTTCTGATGTGTTGTTGTATTCTATTGGCGAGAATTTTATTGAGGATTTTTGCATCTATGTTCATCAGGGATATTGGTCTGTAATTCTCTTTCAGTGCTGCATCTTTTTCAGGCTTAGGAATTAAGGTAATGCTGGCATCATTTGGGAGGACTCCCTCCTTTTTTGCAATTGTTCTGAATAGTTTGAGGAGAATTGGAGTTAGTTATTCTTTAAATGTCTGGTAAATTCAGCAGTGAATCCATCCGGTCCTGGGCTTTCTTTGTTGGGAGGGCCTTTATTACTGTTTCAATTTCTGTCTCAGTTATGGGTCTGTTTAGGTTTTCTATGTCTTCCTGGTTCAAGTTAGGTAGGTTGCATATGTCCAGAAATCTATCCATTTCTGATAGATTTCCCTGTTTGCTAGCATATAACTCTTTGTAGTAATTTCTGATGATTCTTTTTATTTCTGTAGTGTCTATTGTTACATTCCCTTTTTTATCTCTGATTTTATTGATTTGGGTCTTTTCTCTTCTTTTTTTAGTTAGTTGGGCCAATGGTGTGTCAATTTTGTTTATTTTTTCAAAAACCCAGCTCTTTGGCTGATTTTTTGTAATGTTTTTTTGGATTCAATCCTTTTGATTTCTTCTCTGATTTTAATTATTTCTCTTCTACTAGTTTTGGGTCTTGTTTGCTGCAGTTTTTCTCGATCCTTGAGATGCATTGAAAGCTCACTTATTTGGCGCCTTTCCAGTTTCTTGATGTAGGCACCTATTGATATAAACTTTCCTCTTACTACTGCTTTTGCTGTATCCCATAAGTTTTGGTATGTTGTGCTGTTATCCTCATTTACTTCCAGAAAGCTTTTGATTTCTCTTTTGATTTCTTCTATGACCCACTGTTCATTCAGGAGCAAGTTGTTCAGTCTCCATGTGTTTGCATATGCTCTAGGGGTTCCTGAGTTGCTAACTTCCTGCTTCATTCCACTGTGGTCTGAGAAGCTGCATGGTATGATTCCATTTCTTTTGAATTTGCTGAGACTTGCTTTATGACTTAGTATATGGTCAATCCTAGAGCAGGTTCCATGCACTGCTGAGAAGAATATTAGTTCTTTAAGTGTAGAATGAGAAGTTCTGTAGATATCTGTTAGATCCATTTGGGCTATATTGTCAATTAAATCTGCTGTTTCCTTGTTGTTCTCTCCAGTTGATCTGTCTATTTCTGACAGTGGAGTATTAAATTCCCCCAATACTATTGTATTGGAGTCTTAGTCTCCCTTTAAGTCCCTTAACATATCTTTTAAATAAACTGGTGCCCTGTAATTAAGTGCATATACATTTATAATAGTTACATCTTCCTGTTAAAGTGATCCCTTAATCATTATATAGTGCACTTCTTTGTCTCTCTTAACATTTTTTGTGTTAAAGTTTATTTTGTCTGATATTAAGATGGCTATGCCATCTCTTTTTTGGTTTCTGTTGGCATGGAATATCTTCTCTTTCGTTTGAGGTCCAAGAGGTGACGTTTATGTATAAGCTTTTTGATACCATGCCAGCCTTTTTGATGTAAGTGCCTATACATCTGTCAGCATATAGTTGGATAATACGCTGAGAAGTATAGTAACAGTAACTCAAGCTGCGGTGTAAACACTAAGTGATTAAAGGGAATGTCAATTTTTCACACTTTTTAAGAATAGCTCCCATGTTTAATTCATTGCTGATATTCATTCTATAAACTTAAGTTACAAGTGATACTCAGAGATTAAAACTTTTTAAATTCTGGCAGTTTTATATTCTAATTTCAAAATATGGCAGATACATATTTGCTAAAATTTATGTTAGCCTTATTTGAGACAGCTGGTCCAACACAGAGTTTTTTTTGAACATTCTAAAATACTAGGCTTAATAAATTCTTTAACTACTTTTTTGCTTTTCATTAAATTACACTTGGAAGTGCTTGCTGATTAGCCACTTCACAAGAAAAGTGAAGTTAAAGTTATTAAAATATCTGCAATGCCTAAGAGGAAGTAGGTTATTTAGAAAAATAACAAAAACTTAATTGCTTGTAATTTTACTCATTGAATGTTGCCCTTCTATCCACCATGCCCCTTCCTGCAATAATAACATAAATACAAAGAATATGTGTACGTAAAGAATTTTGTTTCTTGTTCTTGCATATTTTTAGAAATGCTAATAGTCCACATGCTCATGCAGTTTTAAGTGTTCTGAGAAAATGTGCTTAAAATTAATTTTACAATGTAGCATATAGCATGTCCCTATTCTTTGGCATGTTTAGACATGAGAGGGTTTATATACATACCAACATGTAATACTACTTTAAAACAAATTAGAACAGAAAAAAGTAAGTTTTTGATTCACAAAATGCAATCTTGCTATAATGACTCAGAAAATATTTAAAGACTGAAATGCCATGTTGTCAATATTATGAACATAATTTATCTCCCTTACTACAGCTCTCTGAGATTCCAAATGAATAGCACACTCAGTTAATCAACTATAACATCATTTCTTCCAGAAATTATAATTTAGAGCAGTATGATTCTCAAAATGTGGTTTTCCAGAGCAGCAGAATCAATGTCAGAAGGGAACTTTCCCCAGACCTATGGCATCAGAAGTTTGGGGTGGGCCCAGCAATCTGTGTTCATCAAGCCTTCCAGGTGATTCTGATGCAGCTGAATTTGAGACTACTTACTGAGTGATTCACTGTGGATTATGCCTACATGAGCTTATAACCTTGATCCTCTGCGTTATTGACTATAGGGTAACAATTTCAGGTATTGGATAGCCCTTGTAAAATAAGCAGCCATGAAATTGGAAATTTGGAAGGAGAAATCCTGTCTCCACTGAGATTAGTAGATTGTTCCAAGACCTGAAGAACCTCATGAGGACTGTAGCTGTAGAATAAAACTTTCATGAACATGTAACTACCAAACAATCCTTTCACCTTGTTGTGGTGTAGTTTGAAGACATCTCCAGATGGATGGGAGTAATTCCAGGGCCTGGGTAGTTACAGATTTCCTAAACTGCCTAGGATGTTAATTTGGATTTCCGTTATCACTTTGGCATAGAATAAGTTGTGGAGAGAAATCTAAGTTTTTTTTTAAAAATTAGAACTGAGAACAACTCAAGGGATTATGAAGGACAATAATTAAGTATAGAGTAACCAGATAAAATAAAGAATCTGATGTTAAACAATAATTTTAGAAAAACCACAGATGATTTTTTAAATGTCCCATTAAATGAATGCATAGGGCATACTTACAATGAAAACAACATCTTTCACTCAAAATTCCAGTTGGAAACAATAGCCTATATTTGTATTCACTAGATAAAATTGAGTGTTTTAAGTGAATATTTACTATAGTAATTCTTCCAACAAGCTTTTGTTAGTACCATATTTATTGCATTTAATCAAAAGAGGTGTTTGAGGCTGTGTTGCTGGATGTATTAACAGTTTTTAATATCTTCTTTTATGAAATATCTTATCAATATGTGTGGTTTTTATCTTCACTTGGTAGTGGTAAACAAAGTGTTACTAATAAGTGTTTATGTATTGTATGTGAGTTACTTTCAATGATCAAACTGTGTTGTTATCTTATATAACTAAAATTATTACATTCATTTCTCTAATATATTACTGAAAGTAATAAATATAATTATGCTTTAAAAACACTATACTAACTCTGGAGGTCTAAGTTTAATATTTTCAGGATCATTGGTGAATAGCTATTAAGAATAAGGAGACCATTGCTTTGAACAATTATAGGAACACTTCCCATTTTTTACAATATTGTACAAGACAAAGCTCTTCCATAATCACTGTCTTTGATTTTCATAATTTCTATTTGTGAGGTTTACTGAAATACAATATATTACATAAATCTCATTTACAAATAAGGAAATTATTTTGAAGACATTTTAGAGACATATCTAAGATCATATTGTGGGAGAACTATTCTTAATAGATACGTCCAGTTAAAAAAAATCATGTGTGCTTGTCCTGAGAAGGGCACTCCACATCCTCTTATCTTTGAATCCATTTAGGCATTCTGAGTGGTGAAGAATTTACAAAAAATTAATACAATAAGTGAATGAACAATGACTTCTTATCATTTCTCCCCGTCTTCAGTAGGAAGTTAAAGCTTTATAGAATTGCGGGGACGTCAACAAACTCACTTTGGACCTGCACAGATGAGAAAGCATCAAGATCAGGGGAAAGGAACGAGACAAATCCCTGTATGCTGGAGGAAGAGCAGGAAACCATCCTGGCCCATAGCATTGGGGATTTCCACACCAGTGGCAGAGAGGCAACAAAGAACTCTCTTTCACTCAGGACTTGTTAAAGATACAAAGGAGACAAAAATCACTCTTATCGCTCTTTCTCATAAATCTTGAGGATTAAGTTGTTTTCTCCATAAATGCCAAGGTTTTTCTTCCCCTCCTCTACCCTCAAATTAGTATTTTCTGCTCCAAGAATAATCAGATCACTTTTGAAATCATCCCCTGTTTTTATGAAGACCATTTTTCAGAAGGATCATGTGCAAGTGGAGCAGGACTTGTTTGTAAAACTGAAAAAGATCCGTTATGACTTTTGGTATGTGCAGCCTGCTGTATTAGGACTTGGAGAGAAGTTTCCTTCACAATATAGTTATTATCATTATCCTTATAAGATCACATGAATTACACAAGAGAATCTAGATAGTTTACCCACAATTAAGTTTAAATCACCTAGATTGCCTTTGGACTAGACGGACATCCAGAAAGTAAACTCATCGGACTTCCATAACATTACCAATAGGGAAAAGAAGGAAGATCCTTGCCCCCAAAATGACCAA
Organism: Oryctolagus cuniculus; assembly: GCF_051225735.1. Taxonomy (NCBI): domain Eukaryota; kingdom Metazoa; phylum Chordata; class Mammalia; order Lagomorpha; family Leporidae; genus Oryctolagus; species Oryctolagus cuniculus. Next base: position 88,944,463 of record NC_142873.1, read on the forward strand.
GTTTAAAATAGATCTATGCAGTCCCATTCATCTTGATCATCACCCAGGAAATAGCCAAGGGTGGATAATGCTTTTCAAGGGCAGACCCACTGTACGGTATAACTATGTTCCTAAAGAAAAGGTGAGGAGAGAGAGGAGCGTCAGGAATCGTCTGAGCTAATTTTTGATGTGACTGTTTCAATGCTCAGGTTTACCAGATATCTGTGGATGGCCCAGAGCATGGAGACTCATTAAATACTTTGACAATCAACCCTCTTGAATAGATCACCAAACTGTAACTAGTTTAGAAAGCTGGAAGCATGATCAGATGAGCATCAAGGGACATGATCGTGTGGTAAGAGCTGGCTGATTGGACTGGAAGAGAAGCATGGTGACCTGAAAATATGTTGGCAGCAGTGAAGCACCACCACGGATATCCCTTAAAGTTGGAGAAAAGCCTGATAGAGTCAGTTACCCAGTAATGGGTACAGACCATGCTGCATTGTGAGGCCTCTCTTTCCATAAGAGAACAGGCTAATACAGCAGCAGTCACAGTTGCTGAAATGCATTTATAACTGCTGCATCAGAGACGTATAGAGTCTTTACATTGTTCCCAGTCTATAATGATAGCTGTGCTACTATGTTTGGTGGCATGATGGATCTGGGAATGATAGTAATTTGGGCATGTAGGCTTGAAGAAGTTTGTCAAAGAACAGCATCTTTTCATGGACATCTTCATGAGTTACTCGTATAGTTTTATCTCTTGTTAATACTTATTCTGTAGATCAATGATCTAAAAATGAGTGTTTTTACTTGACAATCTCTAGTGTTCTATATCAGTTAGGTCATCGGCAACAAGTCAGTAAATAATAAAGCAGGTCATCAAAGGAATAGTAAGCAGAGATGTAACAATAACTGAGCTATGTTCACTGAGTGGAGAGTTTACATTCACTTTTTACTCTGACATTAAATTGGTCTGAATTCAGAATGGGCAATATTAGACTTCAACTTAGCTAAATCATCCACGAACTGACCCAGACTTTCAGGTACCTGTTTGAATCAGAGACTCCTTGGAACCATATTTTTTTTTCATGCAGAATAGAGAATAAAATTTTATACAGCGGGAAAACTGACATTTTTTCTTGTAAAGCCAAGAAACCTTTGAGGTTAGAAGTGTTCTTAAATATGGCATTGACATTGGACAAGTGAGGTTTGTTGAGGCATTCTCATTGTTAGTTGCTCAGTTCAAATTGTTGTCACATAAATAGAAATATCCAGCAATGGGTCCAGTGTTCACTGTTAGTGTGAGCCCATGAGCAACTAAATAGTTGCTTCTCAGAATTGGTGGTAGCTGTGCCACAGATATGATGAGTCCAACCTTAAGAGTCCTCTTAGTGTAGGTTGAGCTCCTTTAATAGAGGCCAAGTCAAAGAAGCTTGCAGTACAAAGGTATCATTAAAAAGCTATGAGACCGGCTGCCGCCGCGGCTCACTAGGCTAATCCTCTGCCTTGCGGTGCCAGCACACCGGGTTCTAGTCCCAGTCAGGGCGCCGGATTCTGTCCCGGTTGCCCCTCTTCCAGGCCAGCTCTCTGCTGTGGCCAGGGAGTGCAGTGGAGGATGGCTCAAGTACTTGGGCCCTGCACCCCATGGGAGACCAAGAGAAGCACCTGGCTCCTGCCATCAGATCAGCACGGTGCACCGGCTGCAGAGCACTGTCCGCGGCAGCCATTGGAGGGTGAACCAATGGCAAAGGAAGACCTTTCTCTCTGTCTCTCTCTCTCACTGTCCACTCTGCCTGCAAAAAAAAAAAAAAAAAAAGCTATGAGGCCTCAAATGTAGAGTCTGAGTGACAGATTCCAGTATTGTTTCTAACACATTCTGCTAGTCTGGGCCTCACTTGAAATATTCTGACTTGTGACTTTGCCAATTTAAGGCAACATGTAGAATGCCCGGAGCTGGTGATACTTTCCCTTATACCCAAGCAGTTTCATAAGGTGCTGGGCCTGGTTTTAGTGGTAGAATGCTGAAACAACATTTTTGTCCTGACTACTAGGGGATTGACATTATCCATCTGCTCATATAGTCTCAAAAAACTTCCCTTGGTGTCTCACATAATGCTTTCTTGTTCTAAATACTCTTCTTAGTATATTACTATCCAACATCCTTCATAGATAGCACAAAAGAAAGAACAATTAGTGACTGCTCACAAGAAATTCAGAAATGTAAGAGACCAATAGAGTTGCTTTTTAGTACTACACACTAAAAATGATGAATTTCATTTCATGTAAATTATACCTGTCTTTCAAAAACCATTTAAGTTTTTATTCAAGAAACTGGAAGGATGGGAGAATGAGGCAATCTAGAAGTAGCTCCTTCCCATCTTCTTTTGCTTTCCCAGGAACATTAGCAGGCAGCTGGGTTAGAAATGGAGCAGCTGGGACTCAAATTGGCACCCAGATGGAATGCTGGTACTGCAGGTGGCAGTGCCACTAAGCCACAGCACAAGCCCCATCATGCAGATTCTTTTTTTTTTTAACTTTTATTTAATGAATATAAATTTCCAAAGTACAGCTTATGGATTACAATGGCTTCCCTCCCATAATGTCCCTCCCACCCGCAACCCTCCCCTTTCCCACTCCCTCTCCCCTTCCATTCACATCAAGATTAATTTTCGTTTCTCTTTATCTACAGAAGATCAGTTTAGCATACATTAAGTAAAGATTTCAACAGTTTAAACCCACACAGAAACATAAAGTGAAAAATACTGTTTGAGTACTAATTATAGCATTAAATCTCAATGTACAGCACACTAAGGACAAAGATCCTACATGAGGAGTAAGTGCACAGTGACTCCTGTTGTTGACTTAACAAATTGACACTCTTGTTTATGGCATCAGTAATCACCCTAGGCTCTTGTCATGAGCTGCCAAGGCTATGGAAGCCCCCTGAGTTCACTGACTCTGATCATTTTTAGACAAGGCCATGGTCAAAGTGGAAGTTCTTTCCTCCCTTCAGAGAAAGGTACCTCCTTCTTTGATGACCCGTTCTTTCCACTGGGATCTCACTCGCGGAGATCTTTCATTTAGGTTTTTTTTTTTTTTTTTTTCCCCCAGAGTGTCTTGGCTTTCCATGCCTGAAATACTCTCATGGGCTTTTCAGCCGGATCTGCATGCCTTAAGGGCTGATTCTGAGGCCAGAGTGTTGTTTAGGACATCTGCCATTCTATGAGTCTGCTGTGTGTCTCACTTCCCATGTTGGATCATTCTCTCCCTTTTTGATTCTATCAGCTAGTATTTGCAGACACTATTCTTGTTTATGTGATCCCTTTGGTTCTTAGTCCTATCATTATGATCAATTGTGAACAGAAATTGATCACTGGGACTAGTGAGATGGCATTGGTACATGCCACCTTGATGGGATTGAATTGGAATCCCCTGGTATGTTTCTAACTCTACCGTTTGAGGTAAGTCAACTTGAGCATGTCCCGAATTGCACATCTCTTCCCTCTCTTATTCCCACTCTTATATTTAACAGCGATCACTTTTCAGTTAAGTTTCAGCACTTAAGAAGAATTGTGTATTGATTACAGTATTCAACCAAAAGTGCAGATTCTTAATGTGAAAGAACTCAACATTATGCCGTTTATGAAAACGTCTTTAGCACTAAATTTACTACTTTGTTTAATAAGGTCTGTGTACTTTGAGGAATGTATTAGAATGAATGAATACATTATAAACATCAGTTATCCTCAGAAAAATAAGGTGTATTGTTTTATATTTGTCAATAGTCCAAGGGATCTGATATAATCAGGAAGAAATATCTCAAAGTGTTTCATAGACGAAATAGAAGTTTTTGTCATTTGTTGCATGCTTTAAAACACAATTTTTTATATAAAACACAAATATATTATTCTAGGTCAATCTATATTCAAAGGATTTCTGGACCCTTGGCCCAAAGTAATGGTTCTCAAGTCTGGTTACATATAAAAACAACCTAGGGAGTTTTAAAAAGTATGATACCAGCCTCCATGCCTACAGATTCTGATTTAATTGGTCTGGGGTGGGGCTCACACCTTTGTGTTTTTAAGAATTCCATAAGTTATTCCAGGGCTGCAGCCAGGATTGAGAACCCCTGGTCTATGCAATGTAATACGCTGCTCTGTAACTGTATGTCAGTTTCTTGATCTGTGAGAAGATTTTGACACAGAACCCTTAGTGTTCTTATATGAAAAATGAAAGCACACAAAACAATTTAAGGATTTCATGGCTGTGACTTTAAAATTCAGAATGAAAGGTGAAATTCAAAACATGCCATTAATTTTTTTTAGCAATTTTTTATTTTGGGTGTGGATATGGCAAATCAGAACCATCTGGATTATTTTTTCTAATTAAAATGGCCATGTTCCCCACCAGGAGAGTCTAATATTTGGAAAATATGTGAATGGGAAAGGGAGAAAACTGTACTTATTTAAAGTTCTCCAGGTGATTCTCACTGCTTCTCACGTACACCTACAGCTCCCCTATCTTTTGTGGAAAGTCACTAGTTTGTCTCTTTTGTGTCTGACTTACAAAGAGTTAGATGGATGTTACAAGGACCAGTGTAACAAGCCAGGAGTCTAACTTCATGTTATGTGACCAGGTTAGTTATTCAGGAAATCTCAAAATAACAAGTCCTACAAGTGGAATGCAATAGGTTGAGAAAGATACTACAAATCGGAGCAATTAAGGCACAGAAATATCCAAAGTTTTCTTACTCTAAAAATAATTTATTCTAGGAACAATGATAAACTTGTTCTCACTCTTGGAAATATAAAATGTACACAATGATAAAGAATGATCCTATTGTTAAATTCAAATTGTCCTACTCTAGAGCCTGCATTCCTTAATAGAGCTTTTGACTCTCAGAAAAAGTCACAAAATAAATTATATTACTTTTAAACTTTAAACAAAAGAAATTTTCCAATTTTCTTTCTTTGGTTTACATTATATGCATGCCATACTCAGACAGAGAAGTAGAAGGTGACCCCTTGGAGTCTTCTGACCCTTTGCTACTCTGAAGTGTGGTCCATGGACCAGCAGTATACTATCATGTTGGGACTTATCAGAAATGCAGACTCTCAGGCTCGATCCACCCTCCTCCAGCTGAATCAGAATCTACCTTTTAGCAATATCCTCAAGTGATTCCCATGGGCATAAAATTTAAGAAGTACTGCACTATCCTGTTGCTTTTAAGACAATCAACTAAAGTAGTGCCTGGAAAGAAGCAATAGTGCCTGTAAAAGTCTTTAAAACAGACACCAAAAAAATCCATTTTAACAGATTTCTTCAAAAACAAAAAACAGGCTGGTGCCGCGGCTCACTAGGCTAATCCTCCACCTTGGGGTGCCAGCACACTGGGTTTTAGTCCCGGTCGGGGCGCCGGATTCTGTCCCGGTTGCCCCTCTTTCAGGCCAGCTCTCTCCTGTGGCCAGGGAGGGCAGTGGAGGATGGTGCAAGTGCTTGGGCCCTGCACCCATGGGAGACTAGGATAAGTACCTGGCTCCTGCTATCGGATCAGCGCGGTGCACTGGCCACAGTGCGCTGGCCGCGGCAGCCATTGGAGGGTGAACCAACGGCAAAGGAAGACCTTTCTCTCTGTCTCTCTCACTGTCCACTCTGCCTGTCAAAAAAAAAAAAAATAATAAAAATAAAAACAAAAACAAAAACAAGGGCTTTAACCATCTTAACTCTCACCTTAAACCATTCAACAAGATCCATGTAACATAACATGGGGAGTTTTTCATCTTTCTCTTTGAATACTGTAAATAGATGATAGAGCAGAAGTGAGCATGCTGGTGGTGTTGGTAGTAGTGGTATTATGTGTTTTGTTGTGATTCGTTTTATCTCAGTTTTCCATTTCTATTTCACAAAGTGAACACAACAGGCTGTAATTTGCTAACAAGCAGAAGGGCAAACTGCTCTGGGGGGAAAAAAGACAAAACAAAACTATAACCTCCACCTGTTCTTTTTATTTCAAATCCATGTTACACAACGCTGTTTGTCTAGATTTCAAACATCAAGCAGAATTGAGCAGAGGAGAATAGTCCAAACTTAACTTGTAACACCTTAACTTAATAATGGCCTTTCATTCTTCAGAATGAGAGCAAAAATCAAATCAATGATTTTCAAGCAGCCTCAATCTAAATAACAACAATAATAATGATAAAGCAACAACAATACTAACAAAACCATTTAAGACATTCTTTCCCATTGGCACATCTGAATTTTCTCACTTTTATTAGCACCTTTAGATCCTCTTTAGGTACAAATGCCCTGTGACCTCCACATGAGTAAGCTTTCATTTATTTTTGTAACCCACTCACATGATGAATATAATGAGTATAGCAATCTACACTGTGCGTTAAGACCTGCATTGAAAGTATTTTGAACCGAAGACCATTATATCATGTATATAACATTTTCACAAGCAAGCAGCTAGAGGGTTTTTCTTTTAACATAATGTGTATAACACAGAACTTTAAATTTTCCAATTTATATAATTTTGTTTGAATGGGTAATTATGTCACTAATAAACACCATACCTGAGAGTAACATGTAGAAGATGCTTGCAATAAAACCTTTGAGAATTGGTGCCAATATGTGGACCATGTATGATGTAAATGACTGGCCCTAATAAAGACCAGGCCTTATAAAGAATGCAGTGTGGATTTGCTTGACATACCTAGAAACAGGTCTGTGCTCTCAAAGTAACACCTTGTGCCAAAGCTTATAATATGAGATGCCTGGCTCAATGCCACTGTAGTAGACTCTACCGTTGCATTCCTTCTATGGCTATAGTTCACTCTCCTAATTTCCATGAACAAATGACCGAAAAATGAAAACTATGAAAAGAAAAATTAGAATAACATGTTTAATCAAATCACTGCTCTTTGTGTTTTGTTTTTGTTTTCATTTTATTACCTTCTTTTTACTTCTTCCACGGGAGCTCCTTTTCATTATGAGTTTAGATGAGAGAAAAAAATAGTCTGACTTTCATTAGACCCTAATTTAATGATTCTATTTTCCTAAGCTGGTTCCAGTCTGATTGTGATTTCATGGCCATATCAATGGTAGGAGAAATAGAAGTGCATGAAATGCTACACTCTTGGGAAACAGTAGGAGGTTAGGATGATTGCTATCATTGCAAAAGGAAACTTAAATGAAACTGGGATCTAAAATGTTACTGATCTAGAGCTTAAGGTATTGGTCAAAATTAGACTATTCAAAAAGGATTGGTGTTAAACTAGACAGATAAAGTTTAGACTACAATAAAAAAAAAAAAACTAAGGAGAGAAAAAAATATTTCCAAAAGTGCCTAGCATAGCATGTAACACCTATTATTGATCAAATGAATGAACAAATCAATAAGAATTGCAGCAGTCTATCATTTTGCAATGGATTAGAGACAGCCAATTAGATAACCTAGAAAAACATGTGTTAATTTATAACTTAAATCCCAATTGTTTTGGCTAATAAAAATAAATTACAAGGGGCTGGCATTGTGGTGCAGAAGGTTAAGCCAATGCTTGCAACACCAGCATCCCATATCAGAGTGCTAGGTTGAGTACTGACTGCTCTGCTTCTGACACATCTTCCTATCACACAGTGTGGCAAAGCAGGAGATGATGAATGACCCAAGTACTTGGGACCCTGCCATGTATGTGAGAGTCTCAGCTCAGGGTTCTTGGCTTTGTCTTGGCCCAGCCCTGGCTGTTGTGGCCATTTGGGAAGTGATTCAGAAGATGGAAGATTCTCCTTCTCCCTCTTTTTTTTCCCTTTCCCTCCTTTGCTTTATCACCTTGTCCTTCAGATAAAATAAATAAATCTTTAAAGATAAATGAATTACTATCTAGAGAGTTATTTTCATTCATAAGTTACTATTCAGTAATGACACATTGAACCACATGCTAGTTGCAATATCCTCCTCTTTTAGAATCCCTGATACCATGGTTTCTTAATTTTTTACTTCACTGACCATCCTCGGTGTTCTTGACAAGCATCTTCTTTACCCTGTCATTAAACAGGAGAGGCACTTCGAAAAAATTTCAAGTTTTATCTTCAGCCCAATTTTTTTTTCAGGAACTTGAGTTTTGTGGAGTCAAAATTTGACTTGTCTTACTAGCTTAGTGTCATATATTAAATTTCACATATACAAAAGGACAATAAAATTAACTCTCAGTATCCCCTGTCTCAGAATGGGGAGGCATTGTACATCTAATTTTCTCCACTAAAAACCTGGGAGAAATGCTTGATTTCTGATTTTTCTTCTCTATTGCTATTAATAATTTCTGCTATTTGCAAGTGTGTAATCTATCTTCTATCTTTTCACTTTTCTCCACTTCTGTCTTCAATCCTAAACCCTCATCATCTTGGCTTGGTTATTGTAAAAGCCTCTCTATGTTCATATGACCAATCATTCTGTTTCCAATCCGTGCTTGCCACAGCAAAGAATGGTTATAATAATCACAAACGTG